>NC_064633.1:146145760-146448790 GCF_023864275.1 Schistocerca cancellata
CTAGTCAGAACAACGTTTTGTGAACAGTATTATTGCTCGACTGTGCTTCAAAGTAAACCGATACACGAGATAAGAAATCGCTTAATTGCTGTCTCAAAAAGAGTGATTCCCCTCCACGCCAAAATGCGTCCTTATTCTGCCCAGAAAACGCGAGGCATAGTTCATAAACTGAATAGAGAGGTGTTGCAACACATGGTGCCAACTTCGAGCCATCCTATGGTCATTTCTTCGTGCCCATCCAGTTGTATAAAAGTAGCATCAAGACTTTAACTGGATAGTTTAAATGGCTCTAAGCACTATGGGACGTAACATCTGAGGTCATCAGTCCCCTAGACTTAGAACTGCTTAAACCTAAGCAACCTAAGGACATCACACACATCCGCGCCTGAGGCAGGACTCTAACCTGCGACCGTATTAGCAGGTCGGTTTCGGACTGAAGCACCTAGAACCGCTCGGCCACAGGGGGCCGGCTTTAACTGTATCAAACAAACTCTGTAAGTTCACTAATTCTTTACCATTATAAAGTAGACAACACCAAAAGTTAATAGGTAAACGTCTGACTGTTGGTGCAAGTTGAACTGTAAACTGGAGTAAGTGTTCTTGTCAATCATAGCTTTTGTCTCTTGGTGTTACTGAATCATCTTTAGGATGTTGTAGTTGTTCTTAATCTCCGTGATTTCACAGAATAGGTGGAGAAAATTTCCACATTTCGCAACGCACTATTCATTTTGACTGATCAGTCAGAAGATTATGACCACGTACTTAAAAGCCGATATGTCCACTTTTGCCACAGATGACAGATGCGACGCATCGTCGTGTGAAATCGACGAGGTCGTGGTAGGTCGCTGGAGGAAGTTGGCACTGCATCTGCACACGCAAGTCACGTAATTGCCGCAAATTGCAGCAAGGGGGACAATGAGCTCTGACGCCACGTTCAATCACATGCCAGATGTGAACGTTTTATTATTGGAATTTACTCATTGACAGTTTCAGGAGACCGTTCACAACAGACCCGACAGCAGGCACCCGAAATTTGAGTGTTTTATAATTGGACCAAGACTATACCGTTTGTTTTTAGATCCTTTAGTGTGCCTAGGTTTCATAGGAGGCTATAACATGGTCTAGAAAGTCTTTATCTTCCTAAGGAATCTCTTTTTGAACTCATAACTGGATCGTCAGCGATCTTGGACTGTAATGTAACAAAAAACGATTATTCCACATTGCAAATTGTGATTATTTTTATGGTATAGTAACTGGTTTCTGTTGTACATAGATCGTCTTCAGACCCTTATGTCCCCGTTAGTGACGCCTGCAGTCGATCTGCGGAGCCGTTGGAAGTGCAACTGCTAGAAGTCGGCGGCAGGTTTCACTTGCACTTACAACAGCTACACGCACCAACTCCACGCATCACCGAAGGAGACACTGCTGGTCTGAAGCTGGTCTACGTAGGACTGAAACTGGTTACCATATCATAAAACTTAAAGGCTATTAGCGATCTGCTCTGACGGGTTTTTGTTGCTCTCTCGTCTGGTTTCAGAGCGAAGGCGACCACGATTTTCGTAATGAACAATAGTCAACGCTTTGGAATCAAAACAGATTATGTCAAAACTAGACTTTATTCCACAGATGCTGTGCTAACAATACACATATCAGCATAGAGGGAAAAGAAGGATAAAGTGGTAAAGATGGGAAAAGTGGCCACTGCTTATCTGATGTCTTCAGTAGTGCTGCTTCCTACCGAGCAGTGGCCAAACTAGCTGTAATCGACACCATTAGTGTTGTCAGTGACGCTGTCAAAGGAAGCTTTCTCCGTTATCTTTCTGTGAAAGCATTTAGTTTTTTCTATCGTTTGATGTAAGGTAAGTCACTCATATTACCTTAGATGCTTCACTTTTATGTAGAGCAATAGGTATTTGCGATATTATAGTTCACGCAATGCCTTTTGACTTACAAATATAAGTCACTGTCGTTACTTTCGCTTGTATTGTTTCGCGTGTGACCCGATGATACAGACAAGGCGTTCGATCGGAAAAACTGGCCACGCTACACGCCGAAAAAAGTGTCGAAAGTGGCCATTTCTCCCGACAAGTCATTTTCAGTATGTTTGTCCCAGTGGGAATTAGCTGATTCTATATTTTATGAGTAGTATAACAATTGAAATTAAAACATTAGAAATCGTTTTATACACAATATTAATATCCGTTATACTGATCTTCTACAAGGGTTTCCAAGAGCTTCAACATACCAAGAAAATACATTCAGAAAAAAGATCAACAAACATGAGACGCTGTTGCGATGAAAAAGGTAATTGAATCAGTAAAGAAAGATAACATGCCATTTTCAACAGCAGCAAAACAATGTAATATTCCAGGTAATGCGCTAAAATGATGAGTTCTAGGGAAAAATGGAGGTGCAGTCGGCAGTGAAAAGGTTATGGGCAGCTTAAGGGTAGTGTTCAGTGAAGAAAAAAAGCAAGAAATCCTTAACTACATTTTTGAAATAGAAAAGCAATTTTATGGAATTACAGTGAATGACCTACGACGATTAGTATTCCAGTTGGCGGAGCACAGCAGAATGCCCGATCGTTTCAACAAAGAGTCTGAAATGGTAGACAAAGGCTTGGTGGATAAGACGTCGGAACTGTAAACTCTGCCATCATGAATGCTATGGATGTGATAACGGCGATGCCAACTTCAACAGCAAATCTTGTATATGACTTAATATTGTTTCTGAGCGAATAATTGTGAATGGATTAGGCTGAAATAGTAACCTGTAACTAATCATTTATTTATCTATTTATAACATTAGGAATTGTTGACCTTTTTGTGCCTACGTTTCTTTCTCACTTATGTTGTTGTTCTCCTAATAATAATCAGTCATGAAATAAAAACTATGAGGCTAACTATTTTTTAAAAGCAAGTAATCTATTTGGGAATGATGGCAAAGGTCTGGCAACTTTCACAATTAGGCAGGGAAAAGTGGTCACTATGTAAGCACATCCTGTAAAATATATTATTACCTTAGCTATAAATATTTAGTGTGATACCTTACAGTATGTGGAGTTGAGATGTATATACCACAAACTTTAGTTAATAGTCGTAGTTTCATGAAAATTCAGTTTCACTTACAGAGGCCACTTTACCCCCCCCCCCCTCCCCCTTCCCCCATTCCTCCATCTAGTTCTTTGTACTTTTATCTACGCAAAAATGTCCTTCATTCGATTTGTAGTGTTGTTCAAGTTATTACGTGTTTACATAAAAGAAAATATTAATCTCGCTTATTTTCCAGCATGATCTGACATATCGTCACCAAAAGATAATAAAACGTTTCAGTAGACGACGTTAACATATGCCCGTCTGTTTCGTTCGATCACTCGCCGCCAACCCGAATTCCATCTAAAGTAGAATTGCGTCATAATTTATGAATGAAAAGAGAGTTTACGTACCGTTAGTGTTACGCCAGTTCTTTTGGTATGGAAGTGCTCTTTGTAATCATTTGGTGTATCTTGAGTTAGCTAGAAGACAATGTGGTTAACGTCTAAAGATGAAAACAAGCACTCTCCACCTAAAATTAATAAGGTTAAAAGTTGAGGCCAGCCTGGGGCCAACGAGAAACCCGGGCCCTCTCATACGCCACAGCGCCTGACACAACTGGCCACGTGATCCATTCGCCTACTCTGTGTGTGTAAAGTTCGTCACTGTGATTAAAATTGTTGCCATAATGATTTTTCACCTGGTAATTAATGTTTTAATGCAGCTATGTAAATGAACCGAAATTTATTTATATACAGTCTTTGACTTACATTTGAAAGCGTGTAGCTAAATTGCTTGATGGCGTGCATCGTCTGCGATAGCGTAATTGCTCTGATACGTGATGTAACCAATATAATGCACTCCAAACTGTTGCAATCCTTGCTTATTAAGTATAAATATGTAACGGGCATATTTCTGATTCTTCAGTGATTATGCAATAGCCTCCCCACTTAATATTGATCGAGGAAGACACAACCATGTAGTGAAAAGTGGAAGAGCAGGAGGAGGAGGAGAAAGGGGAACGGATCTAAGCCCAAATAACTGAAAAACTAAGAAACGTGTATTTGATAGTCCCCACACACTCTAGTTGGCAGTGCATATGCACTGACGACACGTGCATATGCCAGACAGAAGAAGCTAGGAGTAGAGAAGAGATAGTTGAAGACCAACCGGGGGCAACGAGATATAAGGCGTCTGTGGCTTACATCACAGAATGTGACACTACAGGCCTTAGCAATTGCAGCGACCATCTCCGGAAGGGGGCGAGTTACTACTTGAGACCATTCAATATTTCGTAGCTGCTCGTTGAAATAGACTCACCTTCTCGATAACATATGACAAAATTAAGGAGTTTTGGGTCCCTTTTCATTTACATACTAATTTTACACCGCCTAGCGCTTGCGATGTTTTATGACAGACAAGGTAACTAATGTGACGTCAGTATTTCGTTGCGGGGCACATATTTTCCGTAGGCCCCGAGCCAGCCGAGGTGACGTGAATCAGGTCACCACGAAGCGAAACACCAAGCACGTGGAAGTAATAAACGCTACGACCCATGGGAAGCAGAGTCGTTGCATATCAGAGTTTGAGCGGAAGGGAAAATGCATACAAATAAGATTTATAAGGTGTTAAAGAAAATTAAGCATGTTCAGTATCTTAACTGTAGTGACAGGAAAGATCAAGTTAATTAAATCATTAATTAGACACGAAGAAAGTATAGGAGCAGAAGTTACAATCGAAGATAAGGTGGAAAGAATGAAGACATATGTCAGTAACTACGGAGATAGCGACGAGAGGGACGAGGCACAAGAAGCATGGGAGAGAAAGATTAAGAGCTTAGGAAGGAAGATAGATAGAGGAAATGAGCACTGAACATAGGAAGAAGAGTCTTAAAGAGGGCAATGAGGAGGATGTGAATAGTGAAAGGGGAGAGACTTAGGTAAAATGGAAGAGGAGGAAGCAGAGTAAGAAGGAAGAGAAGAGATAACAAAAGAGGGTTTAGAAGAGATGATGGGAGATGGGAGAAGAAGAATGTGAAAGTGAGGAAGTTTGAGGTCAAGAGGTGGAGGACAAGAGCTTCGAGAAACACAGTAATTTGGGAAATGCGGAGGAAGAAAAATTTGAATGAGTGGTCGGATTAGTGGAGAATTATGTCAATTAGAAGCAGAAAGTAATCTTCAAAGTTCCACAAAAGGAGTCGACAGAAGGTGAAGATTTACCATTGTTTGCCATAAGATCAAACCTGTCAAAAAATATGGATGAAGACGAAAGAAAAGTGGATTATTGAGTCAGTTAAGTTCCAGGCAAGGCGCCAGTGGATGTACTGAAGCCAATCATCAAAAATCCGTTGGATAAACTACCAAACAAAAAATTACAATGCTGTATACAAATGAAGAAGTGGAACAATGTTTGTTAGGAGATGACAAGGGGAATGAGGAATCAAATGACACTTTTCAGTATCTAATAGAAATCAGAATCGGTAAAATGATGACAGCTCGTACTGAGAGGAAAAGTACATTCACAGAAATGTCTGATATACTGTTTCGATACCTTATGAAGAAGTATAAAGTATTAACAAAACTAATTACAAAATCTGATACTCACATGTGACTATCATCTGACAGACTTTGAAAGGAAAAACGATTTTTCAATACTAACAAAAGTTGATATTCATGTTTTGGTTGCAATGGACCCACTGAACAGATACTGACCGGAAACAGATAGCAGATGATCACATGTGGAATATATAACAGATGGTCAGATTGAAAGAATATCTTTTTACAGGGTCTGATCGAGAGAAATGGCACAAATATGTCGATTAAAACTGAAAGAGTGTGAGTGATATGATATTGGGAAGCTAGAATCGGAACACAACGAGACAGCCATGAATAAAGAGGAATTGGTAGAGCGAAGAACAGAAAAAATAGGCCACACTGAAAATATTACCACCGATGAACACAATGAACTAAGATTCTTTCTTAAATACGATCAGGAGTTTTTGGATCTGCCTGGAACAATAAACAATTACGAATACGAGCTTAAGATAAAACCTCATCAGCCATTTGTTGAAAGAGCTTCCCATACATATACGCTTGGCCAAAAGAACAGCGATAGAAGAACTTAGAAAAATGGAGAAGTGGGATGAAATTGAAAGAGCAAGCTGGATCAGTATAAGTGGTGTGAGTGTGGGGTTGCTATTCTTTCATTCTGCACAACGGATTAATCTGAGATGTATCCTTTTCCCCTGTGGCTCCTGCAAGATGCAATTTCCACTCTCACACTACTACAGAAGTCAGACAGACGCCCCTAACGTTCTAAAGAGAAATGCCTGAAAAACTTTCAGCAATAAGTATCTTCTGGAGTCATCCGCTGTAAGGAAATGACACAAAAATTCACAAAACTAGTAGGATACTTGGGTACTGGAGTAGCGCTAGTTAGTGCAAGAAAAATATGAAACTACCGAAAATTATTATTTATTTTGGAAAAATTCTGAGAAATCACAATGGAACTTTTAGTTATGAATTGAACACATTATTTCCTGGTTCTTTTCGGAATGTGAAGTTACCTCTGAAGGATAGGATTCGCTAATGAAATTTCTATACAAAGTTTAAGATTGTTATTGACTTGGCAGAATGGCTGAGAGCCACACCTACTCGAATAATAATCCGTTAGAATGTTGCTTGGCACAGTCGAGACTGTCGCATGTGAAATGCAGTGAAGTGTACTGTCGTGGAGGAAATATGGGGCTCGCAAGAGCTGTAGCGCACACCATAAGCTGCGATGACTGCTGTCTGCATCGCTCGCTGCTGACAAATAAGATAGTTCTCGTTCTATCTGGATTGACCTTCGCCAGTCAAACTCTTCCTACGCCTTCATGAAGTCAAGGACTCCTCTTCGCCCCTAGTCTAATTATTGGCGTGGTACACCGGTCAAATAACCAGTCCGCCGTGATGCCACTTAAAAATTCGCTTGCAGGCGTTTAACTATAACTATGTCCGTTCACACTGCACAATAAATGTGGCGGCCAACACAGTGAACAACACTTAACCGCAAGGACTCAATATAGAGTCGCACTTTGATTCACTGTCGACAGAGGTGTTCTCCCAGTGAAGTACTGAGGAGAGACTTGTTTCTCGCTCTTTGAGTACACATACAAGCGTGCACGCTCTCGTTAGGTGTTCTCGCTCCAAGAGCGACAACGTGAAGTGGTATATCTTTCGGTCTCTTCCATTACTTCTTCAGCTCAAGGCGTCAGAAATATCGTCTGCCAATCAGCATTGCTCTTCTAAAACGGGAGAATGACGTTTCGTTTAAGGCGACCAATCCGGAAATCTGTAGTATCAGCGTTTGGCGTTTGCTGTCTCCCTGTGAAAATCTCTGAAACTGCGTGCTACGTATAAAGAATGCGTAGGCTGGCTCCTCCCCCCACAATGTAGCGGAATTTGTTTTTAAGCCGAACACAGCGTTGTCCTTTCACTCGGGCAAACGCTGTCTGCTCTACGGGTGGTCACCGGCCGACGTAGATGGGTTGGGACCGGCCTCCTGGCGTGCGGTTGCCTCTCTCGAACTACAAGCTCCTGTCACCGTCGTGTCTGGAGTGTATGTGTGTACGCCAGCTTCGAGTATTTCAACCAGGGTGTGCACTTGCGATTTATTAGTTATTTGCTTATCGTTTACATGAATTCGTACAATATTGACTTTATCTTATCGAGTTTGGGTTCGAATGAAGCGTCTTGATGTGCGGAATATGATTGTGAGGGCGGAATATGTAAGCAATGAAGGTCAGGAGACCACGACGTCTTACAATGGTTTTGAAAGGCAGACATCTTAACAAAATCATTGAAATGGAAACCGGTAGGCCAGAAAACAAATTGTACAAAAAAAGTCTGAAGTGGTGCAGTATACGACTAGTCGTGATTTGACATATGGGAACTGGGAAATATCACTGGTGACATAGAGTCGGATGTGTACAGGTCTCTATTTTAATGGAAAGTGTCAACATCACACAGTTGCGCCATTTGGAATCAGTTTATCTATTTTTCAGTATTCATTAGACCCTCAGACATAACCTTGGGACACAAGTTAAGTTACCTTAATAAGCTTACCTTTTTATAATAACACTTTAAGGTTAATGACCCACGTTAGTTCTTCATACCACAAAATCGGAATTTCTAAGAGAGAGAATCAAGTTTTTTGGGACATCACTTTTGGCAAAAAGGAAGTGAACTCGGTCTAGAAAAGATAAAAACAATCAAGGAAGCACTGCCTCCGAAAGACAAATGGCAGATAAAAATCACTATTATAAATACGGGAATTACACCGCAGGTTCATACCAAATTAGCACTGAACATTCCAATTTTAGTAACACAATGTAAGTATAACAGCATTTGACTATAGACACCTTAATGTCAGCAAGCATTTGAATGGATTAAATAAACGTCAGTTAACACCATTACTTTGTATTGCCCTAATCTTAATGTACCATTTTGTTTCGTCTCAGAGACTAGCGACCATGGAATAGGACGCCATATATAATATGAAATCGAGGAGAATGGGAAGAAACAACAGGAGACGACAGCCTCCACAAGCTTCCGTCTAGGAAAGTGTGGAAAGAAGTATAGAATTAATGAGACAGAAATTCTAGAAATTAATTGGTGTTTAGATACGTTCACCTTCTAAGTTCGGAGAAATCATAATTTAGAAATTGTAGATCCAAAAACTCTAATATACCTGAAGGAATGCTGTTAGTTACATGGGAAATTTATCAGCTGGTCATTTTTACTGCAAATGTTAGATAGGTATATAAAACGAGAGCACTCGTGATACTGGATGCACTATCCACAATGTCTCCAGATACAAAACAGAAAGATAACATACTAAATATCACAAGAAAATTCAAATTTATTTATAGCAAAGGAATTCCACTTGACGCTGATGTTAGTAGAATTTTTATGAAGCTACACCTATTACAATGACTGGACATTCACTTGAGAATGATACGAGAGTGAATTTTGCAAAAACTAGTGAAACACTATCTTATTCATGGGTGGATCTTGTTCAGGAGAAGAAGGGAGAAAGAATTTTTAGGCCTAAGATATTTGTGGATATATTAATTGTCTACAAGCGCTTCAGTCAAGGTGACACTGAAGCGTTTAGGAAAATGAATCCATCATTTTCAGAGGAATGAGGAAGAGGACAAAGCAGGAGATCAATACCTGCAACTGATGTGCATAAGTGAAAACCCCATATTTCGAGGAAGTATGTAGAGTATTACAGTACAGGAAGAGTTAGAACTGCCGGCTTTAGACTTGTTCAGTTTCCTCCCTAGAACCATAAGAGGCAGTCGACAGATATTTGTTATCCTTATCATATTCACCAAATTTATAAAACTGTACTGAATCATCAGAGCTAATGGGAAAACTGTAATGGCAAATGTTGACCGATATGTAGATGATGTTCACACTCTTAAAACGATACTGTCTGACAATGGACCGCAATTCGTATCAGAAGAATGGAAGGGTAAGTTGCGCTTGGCGTCAAAATAGTACATACTACACCCCGCCACCTGGCAAATAATCCATCCGAACGTTGTATGAAAGAGATATTACGCCGTGTCAGAACCTTCTCTTTGGATACACATACTACTTGGACAAAATATGTCCAACTGTTTGATGAAGTAGTTCACAGCTAGGCTCCTAGATATTTGTATGGTCGGGCGTGAGTACAGAGTAAATTGCGGAAAATTAATTAGTTAATCGAAAGAAAATGGAAATGAGCGTTTGGTGTCATTGACCGGGAGGCCCCTTGTGGGGCAGGTCCGGCCGCCTTGGTGCAGGTCCTATTACATTCTACACCACTTTGGGCGACCTGCGCGCCAGCTGGGGATGAAATGATGATAAAGACAGCACAACACCCAGTCCCTGAGCGGAGAAAATCCCCGACCCAGCCGAGAATCGAACCCCGGCCCGTAGGATGGCAATCCGTCACGCTGACCACTTTTTTATTTAATGGAAAGAACAACAAATGTACTATTGTTGGAAAGACGAGAAGTTGGAAGATTTCACTGACGTAGAACACTTTGATTTACGAGGAAAGACGGTTATAATTCTGAACCTTCTGAATAACGGTTGCTTCACTGTTATTGCAATAATTTGCTGGTACTACTAAAAAAAGATTTGATTTAAAAGAAAAAGAAAGCACAACTGGGGAAGACCAAAGAAGAATAGACGAATTACAGATGAGAAGATTTATTTCAAGATCATCGCAGAAAACACCACGAGGAAGAAGAATAAGAAGAATAGGAAGAAGCTGAAGATACATTGAAGAATCGAGAACCACGTGCAGTCACGTTAAGAGAATGCGATTGCGTCATGATTGCTTCGGCAGTATATTTAGAGACAGAAAGTAGACGGTGAACTTAACTTGAAACGTCCCCTTAGAACAATTATATATGACTGTGCTTAACCTGACACACAATATTATTTAGCGCAACGCAATCTGACTATCAAAGATCCCTGCAAAAGAATGGCCCTGAGTAACATTAAACTATACCTTTCACAAATCACTTACCTCACAAAAATCTCCGTTACTCGAACTACTGCAATACGGCGAGCGCCACTACTGCCAGCTAAATAAAAGATTCAAACTACGGAAGGCACTAACTACTGATAGACATAGTTAGCAAATGAAAGATTTTTGTAGAGAACAAACAATGTATTTACCTTAATAGTGTTGAAAAAGCATAATATACGTAGCAGTTCATGACAAATTACAAAACTCCGCCATCTCTCTCCCCACATCCACCACTGCTGGCGGCTCGCCTCCAACTGCGCAACGCTACGCGCTGTTCACATCCAGCTGCCGCTGCCCAACACTACAATGGCAGACAACAATGCAAACTAGCCACAGGGTGATTTTCATACAGAGCACTACGTAACGTTGCCAATAAGAAAACATAAACAGCCTACTTACAAACTGTTCTATGAACTGTACTAAGTGTGAAGACCAACCGACTTTGTTCTGTGTATTTAACTGTGAATTGTCTTCAGCGATTGAGGAATATTGTGGGAGCTTAAACTGGAGTTCATTTAATTTGAGTGAAGTTAATAAGAGGACAGTCTGTCATTTAAAACGTAGTCACGCGAACGTCGTTATTTAAAGAGAAAAATCTGTGTCTGCTAAATTTACTAACCCGACATTTCCTGTGCTGCACCGAACTTGGAAACGGTTTAATGTTTTTACAGCTTATCTAGTCATAGCGCAACTCACCGGAGCAGCTGCTGGAATTTCATTTGAAATTTTGTAATTAAATTGCTGATTGGCGAGATAGCTACCGCAATTTTGCTGTGGTCCACAGGTTTCCTAGGAACTGCAACATCGTGACAGCAGCAAAGAACTACCGCCACAGCAGGGCATCACAAGGTGAGCCTTATCTGCGATACACAGTTTATCGTCCAGCCTGCATCTTTGTAGCTACATCGTGCAAAACAGCAAATTTCGAAAAACTATTAAATTAAAGAGGATAAGGCAGGGTAACACTGTTAGCATTTCCTTAAGAAAAGAAAAAACAGTATTCCATCAGAGAAAAACAGTAACAGAATTCTCTCTTGCAATCGTAGGCTATAATTAAAACTATATGCCCTTTGCTGGTACACTCGAGTAGGTCTCATCTCATTAAGTCCACTCGAGTTGTTGGAGCAGGAAATTTTATATTTTAGAAAAGTCACAGCCTGTGTGTGATATCTCATTAAGTCCACTCGAGTTGTTGGAGTCTGAAATTTTGTATTTTAGGAAAGTCACAGCCTGTGTGTGATATAATAATGTGATTCTGTACTGTTATAGACTTACAAGATTAAAGACGACAGTTTTTCTCAACGAAAGGAGCTTAAAGATTGAATTTCGGCATTTTGCTACTTCGTTCGCTCTGAATACGTAACGTAATACCAGACAGCGGATGTACTTGTCAGTAGAGAAATACTGTTTACTTCCCTTTGCGTAACAGTCGCATCAAACATAACTGAGGTACTGTTCATACACCCATTTACAACGTCAAAATTCAACTTCTTATATATATTTAATGGCAGAATACTTTCAGAATGACAACTGAGGAATGGTGAAAAGAAAAACACTCTGAAGAAAGAAAAGCTGTAAAAATAAAGCTAGTCGTAATTCAAGGTGCTGTGGTCTTAAGTACAGTAGTCATAGTAGTATTTACCAACAGTTCCATCCCAGAAATTATTGTGCCACAATATCTCTATCATATCACTAATAATTTTTTTAAAAAAGCGTTAAATAATCTTTAAAACATGCTCTCCCCTGTTTAACAAACTGAAAACGCATTCAGGTTAACTTAGTAATTGAATTCACTTATTTATATGGCGTGACATCATTTAAGTACTTGCAAAATTTGAAATATGTACAGATTTACATAGTTGCTAAGACATGTAACCGCTGTAGCACAGTTTCTCTTCCTTAGCTAAGAGTAAAGAAAATAATCACAGCACTTGGAATGTACAGACAGTAAAATACTCGATTCTGTCAGTGTTCTGTATCACAATATTTTATTTGAAACACTGGACAAAGCTGCATTAGCTAACATTTGTACAGACCAATTTCAAGCATAATTGAATCACAAACAAATAGCAATGCCTCAGCATTCGCAAATGTAATGGCCTTCCTTTAAACACACTATATGTATATATTTCTTGTTGCGACCACGTTGTGTATTAGTGTATAAACTACTTATGACAGCATAGTAAATTCTTACTACCGGAGCTTTATAGACGGTGGGGTTGAGCGTATTGGGTACGCTCATACTATCTTTTACAGTAGCAGGTATTGTGGTTTACATCAGAGAACTAATACCTATTTAAAATAAAAAATAAGTCTTAACTAATCCGGTAACCGTAGTGGCACTGATAGCACGGATTAATCAGAATAGTCAGAAATGTAAGTTAGGACCGTTTTAAATATGTGTATTAGTTTAATGAAGTAGTCACCTACGAAGTCTATTACGTCACCATGAAGTGTATGTACTCCCGGCTTGCAAAAAATGTTAGTATAATTTGACGTGTACTTAAAACAGAGAGACAGAAGTGCATACTGGGATCATTCACACTTATTTAAGGATGTAAATGTATTTAATGTGTCTTAGAAGAAACAAATTAGAAAGTTACAGGAAATTTTAACGCTTTGTCACAATTCTGCAATATGCATAGTCGAAATTTAGCTGAAATACCACTAAGTCAGGTTAAGAGAAAAAGATACTCCAGTCAACGGGTGTGAACCAGTTCCGTTAGCTGTATTTGTAATCTATCTTTTATGCATGAAAGTCAGCAGATAACTGTAATTACATCACGGATCAGAACGCCAACTAGCAAGTGTTTTTCCGCTTTTTGTTTTATCACCAAGATTTTGTAGAAGACTTAGTTGGACAATAAACCATTTCGTTTGGAAATGGTTCAAGTGGCTCTAAGCACTATGGAACTTAACATCTGAGGTCATCAGTCCCCTAGACTTAGAACTGCTTAAACCTAACTAATCTAAGAACATCACACACATCCTGGCCCGAGGCAGGATTCGAACTTGCGAACGTTTGGAAATCTTTCACTCTTATTTTAGTGTGAGAATATATTATAAGGACGCTCAAGTCCATGGCAGAAGCAGCAATGTGAGAACTATGCGGAAGAACGAGTATCAGGTAAGTTGAAGATCTGACATACTGCATTTGAAAGACTGCATGTCGTTGGTATATCAGGGGGAAACAATGAAAGTGCTTGGAAATTTATGTAAAATGGCGCGAAAGAAAGGTAAATACCTGTTAATGTCCCGTCATTATCGAAGGAGCGCACGCTCTGTTTGGGGAAAGAAATCAGCTGTGTCTTATTCAAGGGAACAGCCGCAGTATATGCCTTAAGAGAGTTAGAGTAACCACGGAAAACCCTAAATCTACTGGAAAGTAGGACTCGCTGAAGAATCCACAGCAACAGGGTAAGGTTCTAAATATCGTTCTTCTGAAACGCAACTAGCTGTTCATTCTCGCGAAGTAACAATCGACAAGGGACATTCAACTGATTCCACGTTTTTAGATTTCCGGAAGGCTTTTGACACCGTTCCTTACAAGCGACTTCTCATCAAATAGTGTGTCTACGTAGTATCATCTAGAGGCCTCGTAAAACCTAGCCAACCAAGGCCAACGAATGGCTGCCAACCGCTTCGTTGGCCGAGATTTGCCTAGTATGTACGGGTGGCAAATCGAAGCCAACGAAGCGGCTGGTGGTTGGGTCTGCTGGCGGTAACATCAAAGCGTCGGCGGTTGGTTGGCCTTGGGACCCCTCTGGTACTACGGATGCTAGGTCGGACGTTCGTTGATTTAACAACAGCATCATAAGAAGCTCCGGAATTTACGATTTAAAGTACAGTAGTTGGCTTTTAATCTGAAGAGCCTAACCAGTCGGTAAAAATACTGACTGCGACTTGTGACTTTCCTGAAAAGCTTAATTTCAACTGTCGCCGAAGAGCTGATGAACGTGTTTCAGGGCAGTCTGGGTGCAACGCGAGGCTCCATGAATACAGGGCAATTAAGACGCGCTCCAAAAGTTGCTGCAGGAAACTAAAAGTTCTACGAAGGCAACTGGAATTGGACATACGGCGTGTGGTGTCACCGCCAGACACCACACTTGCTAGGTGGTAGCCTTTAAATCGGCTGCGGTCCGTTAGTATACGTCGGACCCGCGTATCGCCACTATCAGTGATTGCAGACCGAGCGCCGCCACACGGCAGGTCTAGAGACACTTCCTAGCACTCGCCCCAGTTGTACAACCGACTCGGCTAGCGATGGTTCACTGACAAAATACGCTCTCATTTGCCGAGACGATAGTTAGTATAGCCTTAAGCTACGTCAATTGCTACGACCTAGCAAGGCGCCAGTACCAGTTACTACTGATACTGTAATCATGTACCGTCAAGAGCGACGCTCATCATTAATGGATTAAAGTTAAGTATTCCACCAGCTACGTCCGTTTTTCTAAAGTCTAATTTCCTTGTCCTGTTCCAGACCTCACGCCAGCCTGCGTGAGCTAAGCCGCGTGCCTTTCGGCTTCCTCTAATAATACGGTGTTGGCTCCCCTGCCAACCCACAACACGGGGAACACCATGTAAGCCATTGACTGAAAAGTTTAACGAACCTTCTGCCATGTCCGAAATTCAAAAAGAGAGTGGCACAATGACGGCTGGGTGGGGAGAGTCAGCAGTATATCTACTAACCGTCCTACTTTATGATGATACCACCAACACAGATACTGAAACACACGCACAACTTAGAAGTGAAGTGGATCTCGAATACACCAACACAGATACTGAAACACACGCACAACTTAGAAGTGAAGTGGATCTCGAATACGACAATCACATGTTGGTATTAAATTTCGCTCAATAAGAAGTTGCTGTCGCAATTTCCAAGCTCAAAACTGGAAAGGCACGTGCTCCGGATGGCGGTTATCTCGAGGTCGTGCGAATGGGAGGTCCACTGATAATACCATATTTGACAGCATTATTAAACGAGGCGTTGCACATGTGTAGGATTCCGGCGATATGGAAAACATCTAGACCAGTAGTGATTAAAAAGGAAAAGGATAAAGACACGGCATCACCGAGAAGCTATGACCTACTTGCTTATTAAACGTCTTGATCAAACTTCAAGATCGTCTGATCAGTGACCGGTTGCAGGCGCACAGGGAGCTCTTGAGTCTAAAACAGTGTCGGTATGGATTCAGAAACCGGAAGTGTATAGATGAGGTCGTTAACAGATCGCTTCACGTTGTAGAAAATTCGACGCGGAGTACACAGTCGTGCTCATGATTGGACATCGCAGGCACATTCGATAATCTTTGGTGGTCTGCGATGTTTCCACGCCTCCGAGATCTTGGTGTCCCAAACTGTCTGTATGAGAGCTTTGTGGATTATTGTAGCGGACATAGAGTCGAGTGGACTCAGAAAAACAATCAGAAAGGCGTGTCCTCAATGCTCATTAAGTGGTTCATTATTCTGGGATCTTAGTATTGCACACCTATCACGTCTGATAGAGGGAGCAGACGCTACTGAAGGTGTTGTTGCATATGCAGAAGGCATCTTGGTAGTTGTGTCTACAGACTCCAGGGTGAGGCTCGAGAAAAAGACGAATGATGTGTTTGCTGACATGCCGCATTGGCACAAGGGCAACAAACTGACTACAGCTGTCCATAAAACAACACATACTTCTGATGGGGAGACTTCATCTTAACAGAAATCCTTCCCTTTTACTTGACGAAATCCGTGTAAAATGCAGCACTGTTTACAGATATTTAGGCATCAGACGAGAAAAAAAGCTTGCGAGAAAATGAAAATTTTGTTAGAAAGCAGCTAAAATTGTGAATAAGATTTCCAGTGCTGCACAGCTGACTATATATTACCGTGGCATGTGATGCGGTCATATCAGGAAGCTAACTTCAACGCCGCTGTGGGTTTCGCTGCTAGTTTCTTGGTGCATCGCCTTCGACTAGGTAGCTACAAAACAATACTACGACGAATTCAGCGGAGCGTACCTCTGAGGCTCACCGGCGCCTTTCACACTACATCTGTCGAGAAATTACTGGTGGGTCTCGGGATATGTCTGAGATATATCGTGGTACACCGCAGGAGAGCGTTGTATTGGTTGGGGAGCGGACAAAGTGATCGGGTGTAAGATTGTTCAAATGGCTCTGAGCACTGTGGGACTTAACATATGAGGTCATCAGTCCCCAAGAACTTAGAACTACTTAAACCTAACTAACCTAAGGACACCACACACATCCATGCCCGAGGCAGGATTCGAACCTGCGACCGTAGCGGTCGCGCGGGTCCAGACTGAAGCGCCTAGAATCTCTCGGCCACACTTGCCGGCTCGGGTGTAAGAGACCACAGGAACTCATATTACTGATAAAAGACATTTAGTAGCCTAGAAATTAGATGAATGGCAGTCTGACTGGGACTCTAGAAGTATTGTAAGGCAGATATACGATATATTTCCAAGCATCAGTGACAGGCTCAAACTGCGCGACATTGCCCCTACTCAAGTATGGCGCACCTATTAACAGGTGTACGGTCTATATCCCACACATTTGTAATGAGTGGGATGTAGTAACACACCAATTTGTGAATGTGGAGAGGAAAGCTCCGCTGATCATGTCGTTTTCAGTTGTCCCTTTTGTCAGGTAGAGAGATACTGCAGAAAGTTTGACTGCTATCTGCAAACAATTGTAAGTGATCAAAACTTGTGGATGAAAGTTAAAATGATTGCACATGGAATATCTGAAAGGTAGTTGCTTGACTTTCAGTTTGTAAGGTTAAGTGGACGCTCTGAATATGAAAATGAAGTCAATAGATGACAAGAAGCGTTTCGTCCATTATAAATAATGATAGGCACATATAAATTTAATTAAGAGAAACTTTTATATCCATATGTTTCTCTTATAGATAACGTTAGGATGTTGGGCAGAATAAATTAAATTAAGAGAAATAAGAAACACTTTTTTAAAAAAGGAAGGAAAGACGGAAAGAAAGAACGGTGCAGCAACACACACTGGGACGCGTAGACTCGATGATTGTCGAGGCAGGCACACGCCAGTGCGGACAGTATAGAATACCGTAGCAACAAGAGAAGTGTAGACATAGTTGTAGTTAGTCGGCAAACCTCGGGTTATTCCGAGGCTGCCAGTAACGTATCTAGTAATGTAAGGTGGAAATTATTCACTTGGAAATGGAGTTAATTCCTGTTATTTTATGTTTTTTCCTGAATCTTGTTTTCAATTTTATATTTTATTTCTACATTAATATTACAAATGATCGCTGTTAAGATAATTTATTACAATATACAAAATATAATTCACTATATGTCACCATGATTTTTGAATATATATGACCCGTTTAGAGTTTCCAGATAGCAGGTAAAAAATTTGTTGCAATAAACTGAAAACTGAAAAAGAATTGTTTCCCCTGCAGGCGACGCCTGCTCTCACTAAGGATGTGCATTTATTATGTTTAAAAATAGTACAGTATGGAGTGGAATACGAAGAGACCATTGGCGCTGATGGAGGTTTATAGAGAACGGGATTGTTTATGAGCCCCTACGAACTGGTATTATGAAAGCAAACTGAAAAGACTATACCCTTGGAGGGAAATAACTTAGCTATTAGAAGATGATGTTCACGATTTGAAAAACAAAATAGTGCATCTACTGACACCTTTTTGACCGCGAACGACAAAGAGAAACAAATGACTCTGGAATCGATTAGTAACTTTCTGCTGCAGGTACAGCCATCCTAAAAGAGGTTTTGGCTTTCGAAATTTTAGGGCCTACAAAATCAGTAACAATTCTATATATGTAGCTTTCATTAGGGAAAAAATTATGAAGTAGGTCATATATAGATTCAGCTTTAAGACAGACATTAATTTAGTCCCATCAGAGTGCTCCCTACCTTCTTTTGCTTTTTCTGATTATCAGATTCTAGTAGTTCAGTACATACTGCACATGCGACAACTAGTAAATCCTCTTCTTCCCTCATAATATCGGCCAGTGACCTTGTAATTAAAACGCTACTTCGTAACAATAATAAAACGTGAGCAGCATCGTGAAGTTATCAGAGCCAGCTGTAATTCCACATGGCCGAATCCCTTGTCCCCAAACCGTCCGTGTGGTGTTGATCAGAAGCCGAACACCACTGCATTGGTGACTAACGTTCGATCGAATTCAGTTTCCGTCGTTCGATGACCTTCGTTGGCCTAGTGCGCCGTCACTTGTGCGACAGGATTCGTGATTTCCTGCCACACAACTGACGGAAAGTCATCGAGTAAAACTGAAATGGTATCTGACGTTCCCCAAGAAGCGTTAGAGGCACTCTGCTGTTCCTGATCTATATAAACGATTTAGGACTCAATCGGAGTAGCCATCTTAGACTGTTTGCGGATGATGCTGTCATTTACCGTCATGTAATGTCAACAAATGATCAAAACCAATTGCAAACTGATTCAGACAAGGTATAACGGATGATCAAAATGTGTAATTTGACTCTAAATAATGAAAAGTGTGAAGTCATCCACATGAATGCTGATAGGAATCCGCTAAATTTCGGTCACACCGTAAATAACATAAATCTAAGGTTGTGAATTGAAATAAACAGTTAGGACTACGATTACGAATAACTTGAAATGGAACAATCACATAGATAATGTTTTGGGGAAAGCAAACCAAAGACTTCTCTTTACTGGCAGAACACTTATAAAACACAATAGGTCTACTAAATTGACTGTCTACCCTACGCGTGTCCGTCTCTTCTGGACTATTGCTGCGCAGTGTGGGATCCGCATAAGATAGGATTGACAGTGGGCTTCTAAAAAGTTCAGAGAAGGGCAGCTCGTTTTGTATTATCGGGAAACAGGGCAGAGTGCGCCAGAGACATGAAACGCTAATTGGGGCGCGGTAGGTGTCTTCTCATGAAATTTCCGTCACCATCCTTGTTCTCCGAATGCGAAAATATCTTTTTGGTGCTCACCTGTGTAAGAAGAAGCAATTATCATAATAAAATAAGAGAATTCATAGCTCGCACGGAAATATTTAAGAATTCGTTTTTCCCGTGCTTTTGGGCAGTGGAACAGTAGAGAAATAGCTTAAGGTGGTTCGACGAATTTTCTACCAGGCACTTAACGGTGAATTGCTTAGTAATCACGTAGATGTAAATCATTGGGCAGACAATAAACAGCTGGAGTTTTAGTTTACTGGAACTTCAGGACTGGCGAAGTGTTCTGAATGTCTGAAGAGGGGTGTACATCTTGCAGTCGTAAGTAAATTTGTTTGGTGATGCAGTCATCATCATTTATATTTTCAGGTTAGATATCTTTACCTGTTTTGAAGACAAGCATTTTAAAACTAAACGCACCATCTTCTTCGTGGTCGTCCTGTCCTTCTTTTCCACTTGGGTCTGCAGTCACAGGTTCCGCTGGATATCCGGATTTAATTTATACATAATAATAGATGGTCGTGCCATACCTTTATGTACTGTTGGATGTTTTCAACTATCCCCAGAAGATGGACCTCCTCTGCTACCTAACTGTTCAGGTTATGATCTTCAAGTTTGTATGCCGGCAAAGTCTCATTTCCGGCGCTTCAGTTCTCTGCAACTATTTGGTCGTTAAAGCCCATACTTCGGATCCATACAGCACTAACGATACAGCTCTTTATTATAGATTCTGAGCACTGTCTCTATCCTGATTTTGTTCAGGAGCATTCTCTTTATCTTACCTAACATCTGCAAGTACCTAAGTAGTTACTTTTCAGGATCATTATCGTAAGCTAAGAGATATCACAGTTCTGGTAGCTGAATAAGTGGGCTTGTTCCAATATGTTACCCTCGATTATGATTTTAGGTGTAGCATGATCTTTTATACAAAAGACCATAACTTAAGTCTTCTTTGTGGATATGGTTTAATTATATTGTTTTGGCATTGAATGTATCTGACAGCATCACTTGGTTATCTTCAAAAAAGCGTGAATGAAACACTGTCCATCTCGGTGGTCAGGAATCGTTCATTTTCTTTTACCATTTATCAAAAATACCGTTTATACACATGTTAAATTGTGTTGGTAATAAAGGACTGCTTTGTCAGACTCCTTGTTTGATTCTTCTCATTCCTAAACTAATGACTGAGCAAACACATATCCTGATATTGTTATCAGCGCACAAACTCTGAACTGACCTTGTTAAATACTGAGAAATGTCATATTATCGTAAAATTTCCTATAACTTAAATTTCACTGTTGGGGCGAACGACTTTTCATAATTCACAAATGTTATATACGTCGGGAGATAAAATTCCCTACGCTTCTCCGTTACCTGATTTGTGAAGAATACGCAATCCATGCATGATCTTCCCTCTCTAATAGCAATTTGTTCTTTTACCACAAAAATCTCTGTTAAAGCATTTAATCTTCTGGAAAGTATTTTGTTATACACTCCTGGAAATGGATAAAAGAACACATTGACACCGGTGTGTCAGACCCACCATACTTGCTCCGGACACTGCGAGAGGGCTGTACAAGCAATGATCACACGCACGGCACAGCGGACACACCAGGAACCGCGGTGTTGGCCGTCGAATGGCGCTAGCTGCGCAGCATTTGTGCACCGCCGCCGTCAGTGTCAGCCAGTTTGCCGTGGCATACGGAGCTCCATCGCAGTCTTTAACACTGGTAGCATGCCGCGACAGCGTGGACGTGAACCGTATGTGCAGTTGACGGACTTTGAGCGAGGGCGTATAGTGGGCATGCGGGAGGCCGGGTGGACGTACCGCCGAATTGCTCAACACGTGGGGCGTGAGGTCTCCACAGTACATCGATGTTGTCGCCAGTGGTCGGCGGAAGGTGCACGTGCCCGTCGACCTGGGACCGGACCGCAGCGAAGCACGGATGCACGCCAAGACCGTAGGATCCTACGCAGTGCCGTAGGGGACCGCATCGCCACTTCCCAGCAAATTAGGGACACTGTTGCTCCTGGGGTATCGGCGAGGACCATTCGCAACCGTCTCCATGAAGCTGGGCTACGGTCCCGCACACCGTTAGGCCGTCTTCCGCTCACGCCCCAACATCGTGCAGCCCGCCTCCAGTGGTGTCGCGACAGGCGTGAATGGAGGGACGAATGGAGACGTGTCGTCTTCAGCGATGAGAGTCGCTTCTGCCTTGGTGCCAATGATGGTCGTATGCGTGTTTGGCGCCGTGCAGGTGAGCGCCACAATCAGGACTGCATACGACCGAGGCACACAGGGCCAACACCCGGCATCATGGTGTGGGGAGCGATCTCCTACACTGGCCGTACACCACTGGTGATCGTCGAGGGGACACTGAATAGTGCACGGTACATCCAAACCGTCATCGAACCCATCGTTCTACCATTCCTAGACCGGCAAGGGAACTTGCTGTTCCAACAGGACAATGCACGTCCGCATGTATCCCGTGCCACCCAACGTGTTCTAGAAGGTGTAAGTCAACTACCCTGGCCAGCAAGATCTCCGGATCTGTCCCCCATTGAGCATGTTTGGAACTGGATGAAGCGTCGTCTCACGCGGTCTGCACGTCCAGCACGAACGCTGGTCCAACTGAGGCGCCAGGTGGAAATGGCATGGCAAGCCGTTCCACAGGACTACATCCAGCATCTCTACGATCGGCTCCATGGGAGAATAGCAGCCTGCATTGCTGCGAAAGGTGGATATACACTGTACTAGTGCCGACATTGTGCATGCTCTGTTGCCTGTGTCTATGTGCCTGTGGTTCTGTCAGTGTGATCATGTGATGTATCTGACCCCAGGAATGTGTCAATAAAGTTTCCCCTTCCTGGGACAATGAATTCACGGTGTTCTTATTTCAATTTCCAGGAGTGTATATCTTACAACCAGAGTTAAGTAGGCTTACATCTCTGTAGTTATTCCAGCCATTGGCCATACATCATTTATAAGAAAATGAAAATACGAATTAATTTGCCAAGTAAAGCAATCAGTGGTTGAGTAATGTATCTCACTGATAATGTTCTCTACCTTGAGCTTTTCCAAAGAAGTAGAACTTCTTGAAATTGCGTTTTCAGCGACTGCGATTGCGCAGAAGCTATGGGCGTAGAACGGTCAATGGATGACATGCATAAGATACTAGTGGAAACACGAGGTGAGCAGTGCAGATGGAAAACTGGTTACCCCATTGTGATATTCGTGTATATTACTACCTGCAATACGGGAAGCAGCACAATTAAATTTGCGGGACAAAAGCGTTTGTTTACAATGTCCTCTTTGGGCAAGCAGCGCAAACAACAAACGCTGGCTTCGTTGCCGTTTAGCATCACTCGCTGACATATTAACCATCGGCCTCTGTTGAAGTATAATTAGAGTGCCCTTGGTGGTATATAGCCCCGTGCATAGCTTTGTCAACTGCACGATTCAGGCCTCTGTAGCGCTTGCTATTGGTGACTAATTTCCAGTAGACTGATATGAAACCACGGATTTTTGTTAAGAAAAACTTGTGTCAGAAGCTTAATTGTAGAGTATGATTTGGCTACCAGTTATGTTATTTGACGAATATATCATCCATAAGCAAGATTAGTTTATCCTGTTTACATTGAGTGCTCATTTGATTAGTTACTATATGTGTGCCTGTTTCTGCGGCTGAGCGCAGATGTAAGGGCCTCTGTGTGGCACGGGTAGCTACGAATGCGAATTTATTTCTTGTTTTATCACTCCACAAACAACGTTAGCTTGTCTGATGTATATGCACTCAATGAGCCTGAAAAATGAGGTTTAAACATAGTGGCGAGCCAGTAATGTCTATTAAATTATGGCTTTCAGTCAGCTTACAAGTACCATGCATTTTAAAATCAACGGAAATTGCTATGTTTACAGTCAAAGTGATAATCACTGACTGACGCTAATCCTTCAAATTTCCCACTTGCGCAAGTGCGGCCGTAATTGCAGGGACACTATGTACCCCCAAATTACGACTCCCATTTTACGAAATTCTGTGGTATATTTTCACCAGGGAATTTGGCGTATCGGTGGGGAACTAAAAATACCCGAAAATTTCTTGCACACAAATAAATCTTCTACTTCTTTTTGTTCTTCAATTTACTGACTATACTTGTAACAGGTCCATGATTAAAGAATTTGTTGCTAGCGCACTCGAGCAGATGTAATTTCGATGGATTGCTCACGCGCTGCCTGCGATATGTAAGCTATAAGAGAATCTCAGACCAGAGAGCAGTGTTGTCAGCAGTAGGAACTGTGTAGCAGTAGGAGTAAGTTGTAGCTAGGAGTATGCTGTATGGAGCTGGCTGGGCAGGTCGTGGGGAGCGATGGCGGTGCCTGAGCGTTGTAGTATAATGTAAAAGCAGTCTCGCGCATATGTAGTATTGTTATATCAAGTCCCATGTAAATGTTATTAAAAAATCTCTTAATAATAATAATCTTCCCTATAAAAATTAACTTTTGATTATCATTCATTTCTATTTAAAGAATTTGCTAATTTCTCCAATCCATGGTCATCCCGGTTATTGTAAAGAGAAATCAGTTGTTTCCTTTTATACATGACAAATCTATCGGCCAGCATTGCACTGGGCTGTGCCAGAAATATTTATTATAAGAGCAGATATATATGCGTTATCCGGCGACTTCATCGAGGTAAGAATTTTCAATTTATTCAGTATGATCTTTCAGTCCAAAATTCACCAGTTTAAATTCACAGTCAATTATTGAAAGGTTATAAGTGAGCCACAATTTTTATTGAGAGATTAGTCACATTTTATTATTGATAGGTTACGGTACATAACTGTTGGGAGGATACGCTGAATGTGAATCATATAAATAATTATATTTTTTCTGTTAGGAGGTTTCGGAATTTTTCTGTTGGGAGGTTACATACTTGCGATCTCTTCCGTTTTCACCGAAGTCATCTGTACGTCGGTTGTCCTACATGTATCTTTCCTATTGGTTTTTAATTGATCTCTTGTTTAACTAAGCTGCCTTCACCGTTCTGTTGATGTATAGTGGCAATTTTTCGCATCCTGGGTTTATTTTTTCTTTTATACAGTGTGTATTAATTTCTTCGCCTGTAGCATTGTTTTGTATTTGATCTATGAGTGTAAACCCTTCAACTCATTAAAAATTTTCGTTTCAGCAGACTAAATTCCGCTTTTTTCTTCCACAGTTGATATTCACGATTCACTTTCACATACTAAAATAGATGTAGCCAGTACATTGTGAAACTTTTCTTTGTATCTTTTCTTACTCTGTCACGCAGCGTTGTGTCTATTGTGCAATATATCACTTGAGACTTTTAAACCTGTCCTGTTCACTGTTTTATTTTGGAGCGTATTTGACATTTCGCTTTGAAGGCCATTACTTTAGCTATTTTACTGCAACTTTTAGGTGCTAGTTCTCATATTCCTGGCTCAGGCTAATTTTGCAAGCTGGAGGTGATTTTCTGCCTTCTGAATAGTAATTTGGCCATCGGCAAAGAGCTGGTTGAGGACGATACGGTATTTGGTCTGCCCCGATTGCCCGTAACGGCGAATCTTTCCTTTCCATCGGAAAAAAACATATCATCTGTGTGTGTGTGTGTGTGTGTGTGTGTGTGTGTGTGTGTGTCCTGGTATTTACCTGACACCTTGTTTGACTTCCCGTTTTAACTGTCTACCCATACCGCCTAATATATATTGAATATGGTAAGTAATAGCTGACTTCTCGCAATCCGTAAAGCGCGGCTTGCTAGTTGTCGAGACAAGAAGGTGCAACAAACCCGCATCGAATCGTTGCGACAGATTGACAATCGTGAGATCGTGCACCCGTGAGGCTGTGCGTGGATTTTTAGACGGTTTTCCACGCTTGTTATGCAAATGCTGGGCTTGTCCCTGCGGCGGGGCGGGTTATAATTTCTCATCCCTAACATTCAGTCACCTATTTCGACAGGCTTCTTGTTGTCTACTTCTTCACTCTGCTTTCGTAGATACTCACTCAGCCTATGAGAAGCAACACTGAAGAAACAGTGAAGCAGTGAAGCAGTGAAACAGCAAAGGCCGCAAAACTGAAGCGTGGAAGCAGCGCCCGTAAGTTTCTAAATTTCGTGCGGTCGGGATAGTAAAATAAACTTGTTTGAAAATGTTTTAAAAGATCACTTAAATAGGCTTAGTTGCCTCCAAAACAAGTAGGAAAATGGCTATCAAGGTCATAATGACTTTCAGACTATTACTGGTGCAGGTAGGTTACAGTATCAACTACACACGGAAGTTTTCCAGTCCGACCCGAATAATTTTCACATTCTCTACAGTCACTGACCCACAGCTATTCGCGATTTAATACATGAAATCGTTCCGGGGTCCTGTTAGAAAGAAGTGGTCCAAAATGGTCCGAGACTTTCACGAAACACGCCATGCGGAGTTTTAAGTACGACAAGGAAGTTCCATACCAAAATAACTTCCAAGCAAATCCTCTTAAAATTTTCAGATTTTCACTGTAATGTTCAAAACTAAAGTCTTATTGTAAATACGATAAAAGAACAGAAAAAAATTAAAGATGTTCTTCATTTTAACAAGAATATGAGCGGTTCGGCTACACATAGATCTGCGCAATAAGTCATCCCATGGCATTACAGAGAGCAATTTATAAAAAAAATTCTAAATTTACTAGAAAATTTAATTTTAATAAAACTAGACGTGGCTTACCCCCAGAAATGGAATGGAATACTAATTGATTTAATACTTAAACTTCTAAAAAAAAATTAAGTTGTGATGTGTATGTAAAATGAGTCGTTCAGCTTCATCACGGTTTGTCGTGCGAATAATCCGTGGGACATGAAAGTGACTAACTTTATACAATGGCATGCACACTATGACAAACGTCACATGATACGCGATTGCACAAGAAATTTTCCAAGGACACATTTTGCACAGTTGTTAATACAAAAGTGAACACACTTTACGTATGCTCTCCAAACACACTCCCACTCTATCCATATAATTCACATGAAGAACATAATCAAATAATAACTTTTGAAGTAGATAGTATTACGTCAGCAGGTATTGTAATGAAAGTAATAACTGTCTAGAAAAATAATTTCTATTAGCTGAATCTTTCTGGTCAACTGATATTATAAATGTATACTTTACAATCCCTAGCTCAATTTTGTAATAACAAAAAGCTTATTATGTATTTAGGAAAAAATTTATGTCTCGAAAAATATTGAAGAGATCGAACTGAGAGTTTTACTGTTTAGTTGTATTACCAATACAGGACGTATATGGAGTACGAAAAAATCATATAAATACTTCTTCCTTAGACTCATAGGGAGTGTGTATAACAGATATTACGCACGCAGTAGGCCTAATCACGGCCCCAGCGTGGACGCGCGCGTGTGTGTGTGGAGAAAAAAAAAACTGCTCTCTCTCCTGGCCATATAGCAAAACACAATCCCAGATCGCTTACTTTACTGCAAGGGGTAAAGATTCTGCCTCAGATAATACGATGCACAAACAGTTAAAATACGATAACAGGCAGATGAAAGGTTACACGAATCATAGACAGTTGGGGCACACCTCTTGCCTCTCTTAAAGTTAGTTATCTGTAAAGGTATGCACAAGTAATAGCAATATTATGAAGGTTTACACGGCTGTAACCAAAAATGCGTGAAGCCTTACTGTGATGTAAACTGTAGGACAGTAGGAGCGTTTCTTGCTAAGCACTTTGATATACAATTAATTAGTTCTCACGTTGACTTCGTTACAGTTTTTAGTGAAGATATTACATTTTTATATGCCGGTATATACTTGGAATCTATGCACTAACTAACTATTTTGCCTAGACGCTTCGGACTTTAAATACACACTAAGAACACGTCTACCTAAAAAATAGACAACAACAATGTCATTATAGCAACAAGTTTTCGATCTGATAATCAGAATTAGGGTTTCTTTTTTATATTAATCGGTAAGTACTTTACTTCCTGTCGATAATAACTTAGAGTGTGTAGTCTACTTTCCTCCAAATAGTACCCTGAAACATTCAATCATTTTACGACTTCTAGCTCAAATAGGCTTTCATGCTTGAAATAAATATATCCGATAATTTAATTCTCGGGAAATTCAGTTCAGAGTTATATCTGATCTATGACTCACCTATGTTGCTCCCAACACGCTGCAGTTGTATAATCTTCTTGGCTTTACATTAACTCATCTTCTCTTCCCCTTTTATTGTTTCTTCTGGTTATTCTGCCTCAAGAATCCAATTTTTAGCTTCGGCCATTCTCATAGAATCAACTGCCAACACTGATTGTCTCATATTAAATCCAGAATATGTTCCTGGCAACTCCTACACTTCACTCCTACACTTCCCAAATTAAAAGAAATTACAGACGTAATAATTTCGCGAATGACAAATATCAGTAACTCCAACTGCATGAAAGTTTATAAGGAAAGCAACGCTCGAAAACGAATGATATACATGGGAAACGTACAAGAGCATCATAAAGCGCATCTTTTAACAGGGCTGTCAACTTGTAAAACAGTTCTTCTGTATATTTCTCTCGAACACGAGTGTAATAATACTATTGACAAATGAAAGCAGTGGAAATGTGTGTGGACGCACACTGGGCCACCATTAAGTTGATTTTTAAACAACCTCCTGATGTTCAATTCAGTGCTTTTAACCAACTGTTTGTTAAAAAAAACTCGAAACATCGATTCAAGATGAAAAACAAAACCTTGAGTTATCTTGTCGACTGTAGAATCAAGAAGGCCATCTGGCCAGAAAGTTAAATACAGTAATAAAATTTACCGAATACTGAAAAGCGGACCCCCTATTAGAAGGAATTAACATTAAGAGAAAGAAGGAGATACACGTGACACGCTACTGCTTTATCGCATTCCTCTATGATATCTGCTCATTCTGTCTTCACTTTCACTATGTTTACCATAATTTCTCTGTGTCGATACAAACTCTTTATTACTTGTATTTACTGGCTCCCACAACTTTGTCCATTGATGACGTCCCAAAGCTAGCTTCTGTTCACTCTACCGAGAGAGATGTCTCTTGAACAAGAGTCTAATGACAACAGTTTGCGTGAAAGCAGCAGAAAAAATGAGAGTGGACGCGCATCGGGAGATCCTTAAGTTGATTTTTAAACAACTTTCTGGTGTCCAATTCAGTTCTTTTAACTACTATTTCGTTAAAAAACTCTAAACATTAGTTTAAAATGAAACACAAAAAATCGATTTCTTGAAGCGGATTTACAGACAGTTTACCTTAAGTTACCTTGACGATTGCAGTATCAAGAAGAGAAGTCTCCAGGTTGTGTTCTGATCGTTCTCCAGTTAAATTCAGTTATTAGTATAACTTCTGGGTGCCAATGCGCAGTTGGTTACTGTAACGGAAGGTAAATACCGGATGTAAAAGATAACCGGTTACAACGTATCTCAGTGGTGTACAATAAGTCGAGGTGAACATTTTGACATGGGATAGTTGTGGTCTGTCATGGCGGGAAACCACCTCAAATTGTCGTACAAAATCCTTGTAAGCTACAGATCAGGCGCGTTGGGCGAGATTTTTTATATTTTCTCGGTCTCTTCGGGGAAAGTACAATAGTGGAAATCAGTATAAGGGCAAGGATATTTGTAGGAAAATTAACATTGTCGGGCGGTATGTGATACAGTGTACTGACAAATGCAGTCAAATGGTATCGCATTCGATGTCAGTAGTACAGTGTATACAAGACATCAACGAGTCAGGTGGTGGAGGGTGGAATTCTGTGTAAAGTCAAGTCGGCTCTGTGGGGTGATAGCGCGTGCTTATGTGCCTTTACTGTAGGCAGGAAGCAGACCGTTAGTGACAGTGCGTCATGTGCACATAAACAACAATTGTGACAATGCTACGCGAAAAATAGTTATCACGAAATGAAAAAGTGAAAACTTGTGCATACAAGGAAATGAGAGACTCTAATTGCCAAATCGCCAACACGTTGAGCAGCTCAAGCACAATGACTGATTTTCTTTATATTGGGTCGGTTACAAAATTATTTGAGGCATCGAAACGATTCCTTTTGCGCAAAGCAAGGGCCATAAACCTTTATTCTTCTTAACCTGCTGCTGATTTACAGTTATCAATAAATGCCACACGTATACAACACATTTTGTCAAATGACAAACATCTTCCATTCAAGGAATGACTGCAGAAAACTTCTCTAGCACCCAAACATAAACAGACTGGGTTGAAGTTTGCTATAAAACGTATATCGTGGATTTGAGAATGGGATAAAGTAATTTTCAGCGATGAGAAGAAGTTTAATTTAGATGGGCCGGATCGATTTCAGCAGTATTGGCGTGGTCTGAGAACAGAGCAGCAGGTAAGAATGGGCAGAAATTGTGGTGGTGGAAACGTTATGATTTAGACATTCTTCAAAAGGTAAATAACCCATCGCGTGGCTGAACAGTACAATGAACTCTAACATGTCCTTCGAGATACTATAGACAGAGATGATTAGAATGTATGAGGACCTAGGTAACGGAAGTCTATTACGAGTATTTCAACAAAATAATGTTTCTGTGCACGTTTCTGCTACGACGAAAAGTGGTTTGAAGAAAAAGATGTTGATGTCTTGCTCTGGCCTGCACGTGTCCCGGATATAAACCCCTTGGAAAACCATTGCTGGAAAACTGGGAATGGATTTTGTCGCAATGGAAGGCGATGTGAGGCCGCATGTGAGCTGTTAAGGCCGATTCGAGAAGAGTGGGCGACAATTTCGCTGCAAGAACTGCAAACCATAACAAAATGAATGCCCAAGAGAATTTTTAAAGTAAATACAAAGAATTGAGGCTGGACAACGTAATAAGAATGCAATAGCACAACAGGACAGTGAGTGCCTTTACACCAGTTTCCATCCAGGAAATGCAAAATGCCTCTCTTTCTTTCTCTCTCTCTCTCTCTCTCTCTCTCTCTCTCTCTCTCTCTCTCTCACACACACACACACACACACACACACACACACACACACACTCACACACATACACACTGTCTCCCACACCCCACCTCCCCGCCCACATTCCGTCAGGATTTTAGGTAGCGTTATTGATAAAAAAGGAGACTTTTTAAACGTCATGCAAAAATTGATATCTTCACAATTAGATCTAATCTTAACCCTTACAATGACTTCAGTTTCGTAGTAAAAAGGCCAAATAATCAGAATGGTTTAATTGTGAATATTTTACTGTTAACGTTCACAAATTGGCGAGGAAAAGATACAAATAGTTCAATTTTACAAAAAAATGTTCAAGTGTGTGTGAAATCTTATGGGACTTAACTGCTAAGGTCATCAGTCCCTAAGCTTACACACTACTTAACCTAAATTATCCTAAGGACAAACACATACACCCACGCCCGAGGGAGGACACGAACCTCCGCTGGGACCAGCCGCACAGTCCATGACTGCAGCGACTGAGACCGCTCGGCTAATCCCACGCGGCTTCAATTTTACAATTTTTTCTTTTTTATTTCACGACTAGCCCGGTGGGGTAAAAGCCAGTCATTGAATATTAAGAAAGGTCGAATATGGGAAATAATTCATTTAATCGCAAATTACTGTACAGCGGTAGGAGGGAGCATCCTGAACAACGTACTAGAAATCCTGACCACGTCTGGAGATGAGAGTAGAGAGAGCGGCAATGGGGATACATTTGAACAGCATGAATAGCACGAAAACCGCGACTTCTAGCGAACACGTATTCCAGTGCACAAATACACTACTCTCTAAGACAAGAGAAAGACATATCGCGAAGGAATTATCCGATTGGGACGGAATCCGGTAGATCCGATGTTCATGTACGACAAACAAATGATTACAACTTCAGAAACTTTGAATGATTTGTTCAAGAGAAAGCGCTTCAGAAACTGAGCACCTCTGGCTCGTATGCAGGGAGTTATTCCCTTGGCATTGATTGATGAAGTTTTCAGTTGTCCTCCTGGTGGATACCGTGCCAATTTGTATACAACTGGCGTCTTACATCGTCAAAACCTCGAGCTGGTTGGGTGGCCCTGCCCATATTGATCCAAACATTCTCATATGGGGAGAGACCTGCCGAACTTGTCTAGCGGTTTCCGGTGATTAAGGGTGGCAGTGTGGTACTGATGTGCAAGACTCGCACTCCCCCTTGGGTGTCAAACTTACTTGGAGTTGCTTCGCCGATCTTCTTTCAGGATAGCCGGCTGCGATTTCGGCCCATCTGCTTCTCCGAACAATAGATGCTACTGGAGGAATTTTTTATACTTTTAAATAACTCGGTACTCTTGAGAATACTTAGAACTCAATCTCACTGTATTTTAATAACAGATAACAGTTTTTGTATACTGAATTATTTCCCGTAAGCTCGAAGCCTTCCAGCTCTACAGAAGATATTACAATCATCCTTCCATAAATACATTCTATTAATGTCTCTAAGTTTAACAAGACAACTGTCCAGACTTTACGACAGTTAGTGAGAGATGTGAATGAATAAAACTCCCTTCTTTTCTTTCAGCAACCTTCAAATGTTCACACAGCAATGTTTTACGTCGCTCAGAGTACGACGCGTTTATTCCATGAGCGGGACGTGTGACTTCTTAGGCGGGTTCGGCGACTACCTGCTGGCACCGATCCGTTCTGGCGGTACACGTCCATCCTTCACACACATAATTATGGGACAGTAGCCATAGTTATATTTTACCACACTTATTCCTAAAATAACGTGTGTTCGAGACGGTGGAATTACGAGTGTCTCTATAATTTACCCCGAAATTCTCGATGCACTACACTTGCTGGCCAAGGCAGAGTTTGGCAAGCAGAAAAACAAACAGTAGAGTCTCGCCATGTGCGGATGGGCAATATGTTGCTGAAATTTAAGCCCAGGATGGCTTGCAATCAAGTGCAACGAAACGGGGAGTAGAATATCGTCGACGAATCCGCTGTGTTGTAAGAGTACCGCAGATGACAGCCAAAGGGGTCCTTCTTTGAAGTGAAATGGCATCCCAGACTTATCACTCCTGGTTATCGGGCCGTATGGAGGGTCACAATAAGGTTGGTATCCCACCGCCGTCCGGGATATCATCGGCCTGGAATATTATTGGCTTGAGTAGAATTGTCTTCCCGCTTCGAACTGAGCCACAATGACCTGCGAAGACGTGTCTGGAAACGCCACAGGTAGCGGTGGGATAGCAGTCTGATTGTCGCCCACCGTGTTGCCCGACAATCAGGAGTTATGGCTGTGGTGCCACTTCTTTTCTTATCAGGACTCCTTCGTTTGTCTTCCGCGGCACCATTGAGCACAGCGATACGTCGACGGTATTCTACGCCCCGTTATGTTTCCCTGTAAGCAAGCAATCGTGGCCTTACACTTCAGGAAGATAAGATAATCCCCGCCCACACACGGCGAGAGTTTGAGAATTTGTACTGTTTGTCTTCGTGCTTGTCGAACACTACCTTGGCCTTCAAGGTCGCCGGATCTCTCCCCAGATGAGGACCTATGTAGCGTTATGGGCAGACCCTCCACCTGCCTCGATATTATGATCGAAAGGTACAGTTGTAAAGGATTTGGCAATATATCCCTCAGGGGTACATCCTACAACTGTATCAGTCAATGCGAAGTCGAATAACTGCTTGCATAAGGGCTGGAGGTGGACCAATGCGTTATTGGCTTGCTCAGTTTATGAAGCTCTTAGTCTTAAACAAATGATCGAATCTTTCTGAGATTGCAATCATTTGTTTGTACATGTGCATTTTATCTACCGAATTTCGTCCCGTTCAGATAATTTCTCCGTGGTGCATTTTTTTGTCTTAGAGTCGTACATAAAAGGTTTTATTCATTTTTTCATTAGGACTAATGGTTTTCCGAAGACAGCGAGAGAATGTTGAAAATCTCGCGTGACGCATATGCGCTGTAGCTTAGGTGGTTTTTGTAGGCCAGTTAGAGATAGTTTCCTGACTTGATAGGCTACAAGTCTCTTTTATCAAATTGTTCGCCTCGAAATCCTCTAAGCCACTGTAGTACGTTTTAAGCAGTTATGATTTACACTCTGTATTGTAAACTTGTTTAGAGACACACACTTGAGTCATCTTCACGGTGGGCAGACAAACAACGTTTACGTTCCTCATTGCTGTCCAAGCCACGTCTCACTCTCGTCTCTAATGACCTCGTCGTCGACGGGAAGTTATAAACTTATCTTCCTTCCCTTCTGTTCCTACGACTCCGACATCTTCACTGGACTGGTTTTCACACCCGCTGTGGCGGATTAACGGGTGTCAGGTCATGGGATGAGTGTAAGAGCAGGGCAATAAAGTAGTTAATTTTAAATTAACAACAGCCTCAGTTGCAATGTTTACCTGGGTTTCAGTTGGAATAACCCAACCTTCTTCAGAATAAAAGGAACTACAATTTGTCTACAATGGACAACGTCAAAAACTAAAAGCTATAAGATAGTAATAAATCGTCATATTGCAATAACTTATCTCGGAAACAGCCTCGGCCCCCCTTCGCGACCGCAGTACGGCAGCAACGGATGTTGTACTGAAACTGGTTATAGCCTCGAGAGCGCATGCGCGATGGTGTGTCATGCGTACTTGTTAACACTGGTACCAACATGTACTCGTAAACTTAAAATTTTTATGAATAACCAGGTGCGGCTAACGAAATTGACGTATACGTTATCCTGTACGGAACAAAGATATATCGACTGACTTAACATTTGTAATAATTTGTTGGACGTTAAAAGTGAATGGAGCAATGCGTCTACTATTTTAAGCCAACTTAGCAAATTCGGGCTAATCATCGAACTTGCTTTACACATTTGCTGGCGTAGACTTCTCGTACAAATATGTCTGTACATACTTTTCTTGTTCGCTTTGAAGAAAGACAGTGGCTTTCTATCCCTCTCTCTTATCGATACTGCACTACCTAGAAGAACAAAAACATTTAATTTCATTCTCTATTATAAATCACCTTTAGATATTTATAGCGCCACAATAAGCTCCGAAATACGACGTCTTGTGCATTTTGAATGTGCTCCTTTTCATTTATATACAATACACAATAGTTTGGCAATGTGTTTACACATGCCAGTCGCTCGGCGACGCTGCAGTAGCGAAGTTGCAGAAAAATGGTGGGAGTTTAGTGATTCATTGTCTGTGATTTGATGTGGCCATGCAGTAGTGAAGTTGCAGAAAAATGGTGGGAGTTTAGTGATTCATTGTCTGTGATTTGGTGTGGCCATGCAGGGGTCGGCTTCATCTCAGTCGTCGGTATGCAACTGGTGAGTGCATGCTGGCCAGCCGGCAGCTCTGTCGTATTGTTAGGCGCGTTGTATGCTGGCGCGCAGGCACCGAACCCAAGACCCCTTGGAGACGCAGGAAGACCGCGTGATGTCATCCTGGATCGCTCGAGTCGCGCAACCACGTGGCTCAGCACTGGCTCGCAGACAAGCAGTACCTTACGTAGCGACTAGACGCACGTCCGTATGCTGGTACGGCAGTAGTTGAAGATAAGATATTTCTGGGATCAAAGCAGCGAGTTCACAGTGCTCTGCCCAACCTTGTTGTGACCGGAACACTCCTTCAGTCATGTAAGGGATCTAGGCAGAGCAACGCGAGCTTTAGAATAGGGTCATTTAGCTTACCACTGCGGCGGACTCAGATATTTTGTACCATGCTGATTCAGAAATATTCCGACCGCGACAGCAGGAGTTCGCAGGCAGCGATAGCTTGTACGTATCGCCACGGGTTGTGAAGTCAGCGCAGCGGTGTGTCGCCGCAACAGTATCATGTCCACCAACTCTGTCCACCAACTCTGTCCACACCCTCATCAAAAAACGGTGACCTCGACAATGACTTATCGAAACTTATGACAACACGTCCCACTAAGAGACGGCCAAGAGGATTTCAATGAAACATAGGACAAATACTGAAGAACGATTGTTCACTAGAAGAAATGATTCAGTAGAAATTACTAGTAGAATTTTCCAGACGAAGAACGTATTTAGTCTTCCCTTATTACATCAGAAGAAAGCAAACAAAAAATGGACTTCTGATGGAACAAATTACAGACGAAACTGACTAAATTTTATCAGAAAATAAACTAGTAAGGTATGACAGTTTTAAACCGCTTCAGAACTTCAAGTGATCATAGATTAGGAACAGACAAAATAGAAATAGGCTCAAAATTAGAAAAAACAAATTCTGTACGCTGTTCACTTACAGGCAACTGGTCCTGCGCAGGTACATTTATATTTTGAGTTTATAGTGTGAGATGTCTCATTACCCTCCCGTTCGTTGTTAATGCAGTAGTTGACTCCGATGATAAGACGGAACACACTTTTGTTGAATAAAAATACGTGTATTCCGTAATCCTCTCAAGGTGCACAAGGTGCGAGCAGCGGCCCTTCGCTGGTCGAGGCATACGTCTGCTGGCTGCAGAGTATCCACGCTGCCACTCGCGCCGCCTCACAGCCTGGCTGACAAGGAAATCGCATGGCATTTGTACTTTTGTAATTTTTTTAAATAAAATTTCAGAACTCAAATATTAAATGGCAAAGCAGTCGCTGCAGCTCTAAAAAATTCTGGAGAAAATCGATTTCAAAAATTCCCGTTCGTTCTTAATGCAGTAGCTGACAACTTTTTAGTTACGGGCCACATGGCTCTGTACTGCCGTGACGGGAATATTTACCTAACTGTGTTCCATATTTTCACTGGAGTTGAAGCAAGTAGTGGGCAGTGAGTCAGTTTATAATGTGACCCATCACAAGCTCATTTTTTGTTTGCTTTCTTCTGATGAAATAAAACTAGACAAAGTAGAGGGTTTGTCTAGCAAATACTACTAGTCATTTCTACTATGTCATTTTTATTAGTCAAGAATCGTTCTTCATTATTTGTTCTATTTTTCACTGATACCCTCATTATCATCTCATAGTGGAATGTGTTGTCAACAGTTTCTTAAAGTCAAGGTAGAGGCGTAAGGTAGCAGATTTTGTACCTTACATGATGCTAAATCAGCACTAATACACCATATACACAGAGATAGCCATTTAACAAAACGAGATAATTGGCCCTCTGGTAGGAGAGAATGGACACAGAAAAGGAAGTTGTGTGTGCCATGTCAAACCAGCGAGGTGGCCGCAGTTGTCAACAGTTTCTTAAAGTCAAGGTAGAGGCGTAAGGTAGCAGATTTTGTACCTTACATGATGCTAAATCAGCACTAATACACCATATACACAGAGATAGCCATTTAGTTGTCAACAGTTTCTTAAAGTCAAGGTAGAGGCGTAAGGTAGCAGATTTTGTACCTTACATGATGCTAAATCAGCACTAATACACCATATACACAGAGATAGCCATTTAACAAAACGAGATAATTGGCCCTCTGGTAGGAGAGAATGGACACAGAAAAGGAAGTTGTGTGTGCCATGTCAAACCAGCGAGGTGGCCGCAGTTGTCAACAGTTTCTTAAAGTCAAGGTAGAGGCGTAAGGTAGCAGATTTTGTACCTTACATGATGCTAAATCAGCACTAATACACCATATACACAGAGATAGCCATTTAGTTGTCAACAGTTTCTTAAAGTCAAGGTAGAGGCGTAAGGTAGCAGATTTTGTACCTTACATGATGCTAAATCAGCACTAATACACCATATACACAGAGATAGCCATTTAACAAAACGAGATAATTGGCCCTCTGGTAGGAGAGAATGGACACAGAAAAGGAAGTTGTGTGTGCCATGTCAAACCAGCGAGGTGGCCGCAGTTGTCAACAGTTTCTTAAAGTCAAGGTAGAGGCGTAAGGTAGCAGATTTTGTACCTTACATGATGCTAAATCAGCACTAATACACCATATACACAGAGATAGCCATTTAACAAAACGAGATAATTGGCCCTCTGGTAGGAGAGAATGGACACAGAAAAGGAAGTTGTGTGTGCCATGTCAAACCAGCGAGGTGGCCGCAGTTGTCAACAGTTTCTTAAAGTCAAGGTAGAGGCGTAAGGTAGCAGATTTTGTACCTTACATGATGCTAAATCAGCACTAATACACCATATACACAGAGATAGCCATTTAACAAAACGAGATAATTGGCCCTCTGGTAGGAGAGAATGGACACAGAAAAGGAAGTTGTGTGTGCCATGTCAAACCAGCGAGGTGGCCGCAGTTGTCAACAGTTTCTTAAAGTCAAGGTAGAGGCGTAAGGTAGCAGATTTTGTACCTTACATGATGCTAAATCAGCACTAATACACCATATACACAGAGATAGCCATTTAGTTGTCAACAGTTTCTTAAAGTCAAGGTAGAGGCGTAAGGTAGCAGATTTTGTACCTTACATGATGCTAAATCAGCACTAATACACCATATACACAGAGATAGCCATTTAACAAAACGAGATAATTGGCCCTCTGGTAGGAGAGAATGGACACAGAAAAGGAAGTTGTGTGTGCCATGTCAAACCAGCGAGGTGGCCGCAGTTGTCAACAGTTTCTTAAAGTCAAGGTAGAGGCGTAAGGTAGCAGATTTTGTACCTTACATGATGCTAAATCAGCACTAATACACCATATACACAGAGATAGCCATTTAACAAAACGAGATAATTGGCCCTCTGGTAGGAGAGAATGGACACAGAAAAGGAAGTTGTGTGTGCCATGTCAAACCAGCGAGGTGGCCGCAGTTGTCAACAGTTTCTTAAAGTCAAGGTAGAGGCGTAAGGTAGCAGATTTTGTACCTTACATGATGCTAAATCAGCACTAATACACCATATACACAGAGATAGCCATTTAACAAAACGAGATAATTGGCCCTCTGGTAGGAGAGAATGGACACAGAAAAGGAAGTTGTGTGTGCCATGTCAAACCAGCGAGGTGGCCGCAGTTGTCAACAGTTTCTTAAAGTCAAGGTAGAGGCGTAAGGTAGCAGATTTTGTACCTTACATGATGCTAAATCAGCACTAATACACCATATACACAGAGATAGCCATTTAGTTGTCAACAGTTTCTTAAAGTCAAGGTAGAGGCGTAAGGTAGCAGATTTTGTACCTTACATGATGCTAAATCAGCACTAATACACCATATACACAGAGATAGCCATTTAACAAAACGAGATAATTGGCCCTCTGGTAGGAGAGAATGGACACAGAAAAGGAAGTTGTGTGTGCCATGTCAAACCAGCGAGGTGGCCGCAGTTGTCAACAGTTTCTTAAAGTCAAGGTAGAGGCGTAAGGTAGCAGATTTTGTACCTTACATGATGCTAAATCAGCACTAATACACCATATACACAGAGATAGCCATTTAACAAAACGAGATAATTGGCCCTCTGGTAGGAGAGAATGGACACAGAAAAGGAAGTTGTGTGTGCCATGTCAAACCAGCGAGGTGGCCGCAGTTGTCAACAGTTTCTTAAAGTCAAGGTAGAGGCGTAAGGTAGCAGATTTTGTACCTTACATGATGCTAAATCAGCACTAATACACCATATACACAGAGATAGCCATTTAACAAAACGAGATAATTGGCCCTCTGGTAGGAGAGAATGGACACAGAAAAGGAAGTTGTGTGTGCCATGTCAAACCAGCGAGGTGGCCGCAGTTGTCAACAGTTTCTTAAAGTCAAGGTAGAGGCGTAAGGTAGCAGATTTTGTACCTTACATGATGCTAAATCAGCACTAATACACCATATACACAGAGATAGCCATTTAACAAAACGAGATAATTGGCCCTCTGGTAGGAGAGAATGGACACAGAAAAGGAAGTTGTGTGTGCCATGTCAAACCAGCGAGGTGGCCGCAGTTGTCAACAGTTTCTTAAAGTCAAGGTAGAGGCGTAAGGTAGCAGATTTTGTACCTTACATGATGCTAAATCAGCACTAATACACCATATACACAGAGATAGCCATTTAACAAAACGAGATAATTGGCCCTCTGGTAGGAGAGAATGGACACAGAAAAGGAAGTTGTGTGTGCCATGTCAAACCAGCGAGGTGGCCGCAGTTGTCAACAGTTTCTTAAAGTCAAGGTAGAGGCGTAAGGTAGCAGATTTTGTACCTTACATGATGCTAAATCAGCACTAATACACCATATACACAGAGATAGCCATTTAGTTGTCAACAGTTTCTTAAATTCAAGGTAGAGGCGTAAGGTAGCAGATTTTGTACCTTACATGATGCTAAATCAGCACTAATACACCATATACACAGAGATAGCCATTTAACAAAACGAGATAATTGGCCCTCTGGTAGGAGAGAATGGACACAGAAAAGGAAGTTGTGTGTGCCATGTCAAACCAGCGAGGTGGCCGCAGTTGTCAACAGTTTCTTAAAGTCAAGGTAGAGGCGTAAGGTAGCAGATTTTGTACCTTACATGATGCTAAATCAGCACTAATACACCATATACACAGAGATAGCCATTTAACAAAACGAGATAATTGGCCCTCTGGTAGGAGAGAATGGACACAGAAAAGGAAGTTGTGTGTGCCATGTCAAACCAGCGAGGTGGCCGCAGTTGTCAACAGTTTCTTAAAGTCAAGGTAGAGGCGTAAGGTAGCAGATTTTGTACCTTACATGATGCTAAATCAGCACTAATACACCATATACACAGAGATAGCCATTTAGTTGTCAACAGTTTCTTAAAGTCAAGGTAGAGGCGTAAGGTAGCAGATTTTGTACCTTACATGATGCTAAATCAGCACTAATACACCATATACACAGAGATAGCCATTTAACAAAACGAGATAATTGGCCCTCTGGTAGGAGAGAATGGACACAGAAAAGGAAGTTGTGTGTGCCATGTCAAACCAGCGAGGTGGCCGCAGTTGTCAACAGTTTCTTAAAGTCAAGGTAGAGGCGTAAGGTAGCAGATTTTGTACCTTACATGATGCTAAATCAGCACTAATACACCATATACACAGAGATAGCCATTTAGTTGTCAACAGTTTCTTAAAGTCAAGGTAGAGGCGTAAGGTAGCAGATTTTGTACCTTACATGATGCTAAATCAGCACTAATACACCATATACACAGAGATAGCCATTTAACAAAACGAGATAATTGGCCCTCTGGTAGGAGAGAATGGACACAGAAAAGGAAGTTGAGTGTGCCATGTCAAACCAGCGAGGTGGCCGCAGTTGTCAACAGTTTCTTAAAGTCAAGGTAGAGGCGTAAGGTAGCAGATTTTGTACCTTACATGATGCTAAATCAGCACTAATACACCATATACACAGAGATAGCCATTTAACAAAACGAGATAATTGGCCCTCTGGTAGGAGAGAATGGACACAGAAAAGGAAGTTGTGTGTGCCATGTCAAACCAGCGAGGTGGCCGCAGTTGTCAACAGTTTCTTAAAGTCAAGGTAGAGGCGTAAGGTAGCAGATTTTGTACCTTACATGATGCTAAATCAGCACTAATACACCATATACACAGAGATAGCCATTTAGTTGTCAACAGTTTCTTAAAGTCAAGGTAGAGGCGTAAGGTAGCAGATTTTGTACCTTACATGATGCTAAATCAGCACTAATACACCATATACACAGAGATAGCCATTTAACAAAACGAGATAATTGGCCCTCTGGTAGGAGAGAATGGACACAGAAAAGGAAGTTGTGTGTGCCATGTCAAACCAGCGAGGTGGCCGCAGTTGTCAACAGTTTCTTAAAGTCAAGGTAGAGGCGTAAGGTAGCAGATTTTGTACCTTACATGATGCTAAATCAGCACTAATACACCATATACACAGAGATAGCCATTTAACAAAACGAGATAATTGTCCCTCTGGTAGGAGAGAATGGACACAGAAAAGGAAGTTGTGTGTGCCATGTCAAACCAGCGAGGTGGCCGCAGTTGTCAACAGTTTCTTAAAGTCAAGGTAGAGGCGTAAGGTAGCAGATTTTGTACCTTACATGATGCTAAATCAGCACTAATACACCATATACACAGAGATAGCCATTTAGTTGTCAACAGTTTCTTAAAGTCAAGGTAGAGGCGTAAGGTAGCAGATTTTGTACCTTACATGATGCTAAATCAGCACTAATACACCATATACACAGAGATAGCCATTTAACAAAACGAGATAATTGGCCCTCTGGTAGGAGAGAATGGACACAGAAAAGGAAGTTGTGTGTGCCATGTCAAACCAGCGAGGTGGCCGCAGTTGTCAACAGTTTCTTAAAGTCAAGGTAGAGGCGTAAGGTAGCAGATTTTGTACCTTACATGATGCTAAATCAGCACTAATACACCATATACACAGAGATAGCCATTTAACAAAACGAGATAATTGGCCCTCTGGTAGGAGAGAATGGACACAGAAAAGGAAGTTGTGTGTGCCATGTCAAACCAGCGAGGTGGCCGCAGTTGTCAACGGTTTCTTAAAGTCAAGGTAGAGGCGTAAGGTAGCAGATTTTGTACCTTACATGATGCTAAATCAGCACTAATACACCATATACACAGAGATAGCCATTTAGTTGTCAACAGTTTCTTAAAGTCAAGGTAGAGGCGTAAGGTAGCAGATTTTGTACCTTACATGATGCTAAATCAGCACTAATACACCATATACACAGAGATAGCCATTTAACAAAACGAGATAATTGGCCCTCTGGTAGGAGAGAATGGACACAGAAAAGGAAGTTGTGTGTGCCATGTCAAACCAGCGAGGTGGCCGCAGTTGTCAACAGTTTCTTAAAGTCAAGGTAGAGGCGTAAGGTAGCAGATTTTGTACCTTACATGATGCTAAATCAGCACTAATACACCATATACACAGAGATAGCCATTTAACAAAACGAGATAATTGGCCCTCTGGTAGGAGAGAATGGACACAGAAAAGGAAGTTGTGTGTGCCATGTCAAACCAGCGAGGTGGCCGCAGTTGTCAACAGTTTCTTAAAGTCAAGGTAGAGGCGTAAGGTAGCAGATTTTGTACCTTACATGATGCTAAATCAGCACCAATACACCATATACACAGAGATAGCCATTTAGTTGTCAACAGTTTCTTAAAGTCAAGGTAGAGGCGTAAGGTAGCAGATTTTGTACCTTACATGATGCTAAATCAGCACTAATACACCATATACACAGAGATAGCCATTTAACAAAACGAGATAATTGGCCCTCTGGTAGGAGAGAATGGACACAGAAAAGGAAGTTGTGTGTGCCATGTCAAACCAGCGAGGTGGCCGCAGTTGTCAACAGTTTCTTAAAGTCAAGGTAGAGGCGTAAGGTAGCAGATTTTGTACCTTACATGATGCTAAATCAGCACTAATACACCATATACACAGAGATAGCCATTTAACAAAACGAGATAATTGGCCCTCTGGTAGGAGAGAATGGACACAGAAAAGGAAGTTGTGTGTGCCATGTCAAACCAGCGAGGTGGCCGCAGTTGTCAACAGTTTCTTAAAGTCAAGGTAGAGGCGTAAGGTAGCAGATTTTGTACCTTACATGATGCTAAATCAGCACTAATACACCATATACACAGAGATAGCCATTTAGTTGTCAACAGTTTCTTAAAGTCAAGGTAGAGGCGTAAGGTAGCAGATTTTGTACCTTACATGATGCTAAATCAGCACTAATACACCATATACACAGAGATAGCCATTTAACAAAACGAGATAATTGGCCCTCTGGTAGGAGAGAATGGACACAGAAAAGGAAGTTGTGTGTGCCATGTCAAACCAGCGAGGTGGCCGCAGTTGTCAACAGTTTCTTAAAGTCAAGGTAGAGGCGTAAGGTAGCAGATTTTGTACCTTACATGATGCTAAATCAGCACTAATACACCATATACACAGAGATAGCCATTTAACAAAACGAGATAATTGTCCCTCTGGTAGGAGAGAATGGACACAGAAAAGGAAGTTGTGTGTGCCATGTCAAACCAGCGAGGTGGCCGCAGTTGTCAACAGTTTCTTAAAGTCAAGGTAGAGGCGTAAGGTAGCAGATTTTGTACCTTACATGATGCTAAATCAGCACTTAACACCATATACACAGAGATAGCCATTTAGTTGTCAACAGTTTCTTAAAGTCAAGGTAAAGGCGTAAGGTAGCAGATTTTGTACCTTACATGATGCTAAATCAGCACTAATACACCATATACACAGAGATAGCCATTTAACAAAACGAGATAATTGGCCCTCTGGTAGGAGAGAATGGACACAGAAAAGGAAGTTGTGTGTGCCATGTCAAACCAGCGAGGTGGCCGCAGTTGTCAACAGTTTCTTAAAGTCAAGGTAGAGGCGTAAGGTAGCAGATTTTGTACCTTACATGATGCTAAATCAGCACTAATACACCATATACACAGAGATAGCCATGTAACAAAACGAGATAATTGGCCCTCTGGTAGGAGAGAATGGACACAGAAAAGGAAGTTGTGTGTGCCATGTCAAACCAGCGAGGTGGCCGCAGTTGTCAACGGTTTCTTAAAGTCAAGGTAGAGGCGTAAGGTAGCAGATTTTGTACCTTACATGATGCTAAATCAGCACTAATACACCATATACACAGAGATAGCCATTTAGTTGTCAACAGTTTCTTAAAGTCAAGGTAGAGGCGTAAGGTAGCAGATTTTGTACCTTACATGATGCTAAATCAGCACTAATACACCATATACACAGAGATAGCCATTTAACAAAACGAGATAATTGGCCCTCTGGTAGGAGAGAATGGACACAGAAAAGGAAGTTGTGTGTGCCATGTCAAACCAGCGAGGTGGCCGCAGTTGTCAACAGTTTCTTAAAGTCAAGGTAGAGGCGTAAGGTAGCAGATTTTGTACCTTACATGATGCTAAATCAGCACTAATACACCATATACACAGAGATAGCCATTTAGTTGTCGACAGTTTCTTAAAGTCAAGGTAGAGGCGTAAGGTAGCAGATTTTGTACCTTACATGATGCTAAATCAGCACTAATACACCATATACACAGAGATAGCCATTTAACAAAACGAGATAATTGGCCCTCTGGTAGGAGAGAATGGACACAGAAAAGGAAGTTGTGTGTGCCATGTCAAACCAGCGAGGTGGCCGCAGTTGTCAACAGTTTCTTAAAGTCAAGGTAGAGGCGTAAGGTAGCAGATTTTGTACCTTACATGATGCTAAATCAGCACTAATACACCATATACACAGAGATAGCCATTTAACAAAACGAGATAATTGGCCCTCTGGTAGGAGAGAATGGACACAGAAAAGGAAGTTGTGTGTGCCATGTCAAACCAGCGAGGTGGCCGCAGTTGTCAACAGTTTCTTAAAGTCAAGGTAGAGGCGTAAGGTAGCAGATTTTGTACCTTACATGATGCTAAATCAGCACTAATACACCATATACACAGAGATAGCCATTTAGTTGTCAACAGTTTCTTAAAGTCAAGGTAGAGGCGTAAGGTAGCAGATTTTGTACCTTACATGATGCTAAATCAGCACTAATACACCATATACACAGAGATAGCCATTTAACAAAACGAGATAATTGGCCCTCTGGTAGGAGAGAATGGACACAGAAAAGGAAGTTGTGTGTGCCATGTCAAACCAGCGAGGTGGCCGCAGTTGTCAACAGTTTCTTAAAGTCAAGGTAGAGGCGTAAGGTAGCAGATTTTGTACCTTACATGATGCTAAATCAGCACTAATACACCATATACACAGAGATAGCCATTTAACAAAACGAGATAATTGTCCCTCTGGTAGGAGAGAATGGACACAGAAAAGGAAGTTGTGTGTGCCATGTCAAACCAGCGAGGTGGCCGCAGTTGTCAACAGTTTCTTAAAGTCAAGGTAGAGGCGTAAGGTAGCAGATTTTGTACCTTACATGATGCTAAATCAGCACTAATACACCATATACACAGAGATAGCCATTTAGTTGTCAACAGTTTCTTAAAGTCAAGGTAGAGGCGTAAGGTAGCAGATTTTGTACCTTACATGATGCTAAATCAGCACTAATACACCATATACACAGAGATAGCCATTTAACAAAACGAGATAATTGGCCCTCTGGTAGGAGAGAATGGACACAGAAAAGGAAGTTGTGTGTGCCATGTCAAACCAGCGAGGTGGCCGCAGTTGTCAACAGTTTCTTAAAGTCAAGGTAGAGGCGTAAGGTAGCAGATTTTGTACCTTACATGATGCTAAATCAGCACTAATACACCATATACACAGAGATAGCCATTTAACAAAACGAGATAATTGGCCCTCTGGTAGGAGAGAATGGACACAGAAAAGGAAGTTGTGTGTGCCATGTCAAACCAGCGAGGTGGCCGCAGTTGTCAACGGTTTCTTAAAGTCAAGGTAGAGGCGTAAGGTAGCAGATTTTGTACCTTACATGATGCTAAATCAGCACTAATACACCATATACACAGAGATAGCCATTTAGTTGTCAACAGTTTCTTAAAGTCAAGGTAGAGGCGTAAGGTAGCAGATTTTGTACCTTACATGATGCTAAATCAGCACTAATACACCATATACACAGAGATAGCCATTTAACAAAACGAGATAATTGGCCCTCTGGTAGGAGAGAATGGACACAGAAAAGGAAGTTGTGTGTGCCATGTCAAACCAGCGAGGTGGCCGCAGTTGTCAACAGTTTCTTAAAGTCAAGGTAGAGGCGTAAGGTAGCAGATTTTGTACCTTACATGATGCTAAATCAGCACTAATACACCATATACACAGAGATAGCCATTTAACAAAACGAGATAATTGGCCCTCTGGTAGGAGAGAATGGACACAGAAAAGGAAGTTGTGTGTGCCATGTCAAACCAGCGAGGTGGCCGCAGTTGTCAACAGTTTCTTAAAGTCAAGGTAGAGGCGTAAGGTAGCAGATTTTGTACCTTACATGATGCTAAATCAGCACTAATACACCATATACACAGAGATAGCCATTTAGTTGTCAACAGTTTCTTAAAGTCAAGGTAGAGGCGTAAGGTAGCAGATTTTGTACCTTACATGATGCTAAATCAGCACTAATACACCATATACACAGAGATAGCCATTTAACAAAACGAGATAATTGGCCCTCTGGTAGGAGAGAATGGACACAGAAAAGGAAGTTGTGTGTGCCATGTCAAACCAGCGAGGTGGCCGCAGTTGTCAACAGTTTCTTAAAGTCAAGGTAGAGGCGTAAGGTAGCAGATTTTGTACCTTACATGATGCTAAATCAGCACTAATACACCATATACACAGAGATAGCCATTTAACAAAACGAGATAATTGGCCCTCTGGTAGGAGAGAATGGACACAGAAAAGGAAGTTGTGTGTGCCATGTCAAACCAGCGAGGTGGCCGCAGTTGTCAACAGTTTCTTAAAGTCAAGGTAGAGGCGTAAGGTAGCAGATTTTGTACCTTACATGATGCTAAATCAGCACTAATACACCATATACACAGAGATAGCCATTTAACAAAACGAGATAATTGGCCCTCTGGTAGGAGAGAATGGACACAGAAAAGGATGTTGTGTGTGCCATGTCAAACCAGCGAGGTGGCCGCAGTTGTCAACAGTTTCTTAAAGTCAAGGTAGAGGCGTAAGGTAGCAGATTTTGTACCTTACATGATGCTAAATCAGCACTAATACACCATATACACAGAGATAGCCATTTAGTTGTCAACAGTTTCTTAAAGTCAAGGTAGAGGCGTAAGGTAGCAGATTTTGTACCTTACATGATGCTAAATCAGCACTAATACACCATATACACAGAGATAGCCATTTAACAAAACGAGATAATTGGCCCTCTGGTAGGAGAGAATGGACACAGAAAAGGAAGTTGTGTGTGCCATGTCAAACCAGCGAGGTGGCCGCAGTTGTCAACAGTTTCTTAAAGTCAAGGTAGAGGCGTAAGGTAGCAGATTTTGTACCTTACATGATGCTAAATCAGCACTAATACACCATATACACAGAGATAGCCATTTAACAAAACGAGATAATTGGCCCTCTGGTAGGAGAGAATGGACACAGAAAAGGAAGTTGTGTGTGCCATGTCAAACCAGCGAGGTGGCCGCAGTTGTCAACAGTTTCTTAAAGTCAAGGTAGAGGCGTAAGGTAGCAGATTTTGTACCTTACATGATGCTAAATCAGCACTAATACACCATATACACAGAGATAGCCATTTAGTTGTCAACAGTTTCTTAAAGTCAAGGTAGAGGCGTAAGGTAGCAGATTTTGTACCTTACATGATGCTAAATCAGCACTAATACACCATATACACAGAGATAGCCATTTAACAAAACGAGATAATTGGCCCTCTGGTAGGAGAGAATGGACACAGAAAAGGAAGTTGTGTGTGCCATGTCAAACCAGCGAGGTGGCCGCAGTTGTCAACAGTTTCTTAAAGTCAAGGTAGAGGCGTAAGGTAGCAGATTTTGTACCTTACATGATGCTAAATCAGCACTAATACACCATATACACAGAGATAGCCATTTAGTTGTCAACAGTTTCTTAAAGTCAAGGTAGAGGCGTAAGGTAGCAGATTTTGTACCTTACATGATGCTAAATCAGCACTAATACACCATATACACAGAGACAGCCATTTAACAAAACGAGATAATTGGCCCTCTGGTAGGAGAGAATGGACACAGAAAAGGAAGTTGTGTGTGCCATGTCAAACCAGCGAGGTGGCCGCAGTTGTCAACAGTTTCTTAAAGTCAAGGTAGAGGCGTAAGGTAGCAGATTTTGTACCTTACATGATGCTAAATCAGCACTAATACACCATATACACAGAGATAGCCATTTAACAAAACGAGATAATTGGCCCTCTGGTAGGAGAGAATGGACACAGAAAAGGAAGTTGTGTGTGCCATGTCAAACCAGCGAGGTGGCCGCAGTTGTCAACAGTTTCTTAAAGTCAAGGTAGAGGCGTAAGGTAGCAGATTTTGTACCTTACATGATGCTAAATCAGCACTAATACACCATATACACAGAGATAGCCATTTAGTTGTCAACAGTTTCTTAAAGTCAAGGTAGAGGCGTAAGGTAGCAGATTTTGTACCTTACATGATGCTAAATCAGCACTAATACACCATATACACAGAGATAGCCATTTAACAAAACGAGATAATTGGCCCTCTGGTAGGAGAGAATGGACACAGAAAAGGAAGTTGTGTGTGCCATGTCAAACCAGCGAGGTGGCCGCAGTTGTCAACAGTTTCTTAAAGTCAAGGTAGAGGCGTAAGGTAGCAGATTTTGTACCTTACATGATGCTAAATCAGCACTAATACACCATATACACAGAGATAGCCATTTAGTTGTCAACAGTTTCTTAAAGTCAAGGTAGAGGCGTAAGGTAGCAGATTTTGTACCTTACATGATGCTAAATCAGCACTAATACACCATATACACAGAGACAGCCATTTAACAAAACGAGATAATTGGCCCTCTGGTAGGAGAGAATGGACACAGAAAAGGAAGTTGTGTGTGCCATGTCAAACCAGCGAGGTGGCCGCAGTTGTCAACAGTTTCTTAAAGTCAAGGTAGAGGCGTAAGGTAGCAGATTTTGTACCTTACATGATGCTAAATCAGCACTAATACACCATATACACAGAGATAGCCATTTAACAAAACGAGATAATTGGCCCTCTGGTAGGAGAGAATGGACACAGAAAAGGAAGTTGTGTGTGCCATGTCAAACCAGCGAGGTGGCCGCAGTTGTCAACAGTTTCTTAAAGTCAAGGTAGAGGCGTAAGGTAGCAGATTTTGTACCTTACATGATGCTAAATCAGCACTAATACACCATATACACAGAGATAGCCATTTAGTTGTCAACAGTTTCTTAAAGTCAAGGTAGAGGCGTAAGGTAGCAGATTTTGTACCTTACATGATGCTAAATCAGCACTAATACACCATATACACAGAGATAGCCATTTAACAAAACGAGATAATTGGCCCTCTGGTAGGAGAGAATGGACACAGAAAAGGAAGTTGTGTGTGCCATGTCAAACCAGCGAGGTGGCCGCAGTTGTCAACAGTTTCTTAAAGTCAAGGTAGAGGCGTAAGGTAGCAGATTTTGTACCTTACATGATGCTAAATCAGCACTAATACACCATATACACAGAGATAGCCATTTAGTTGTCAACAGTTTCTTAAAGTCAAGGTAGAGGCGTAAGGTAGCAGATTTTGTACCTTACATGATGCTAAATCAGCACTAATACACCATATACACAGAGACAGCCATTTAACAAAACGAGATAATTGGCCCTCTGGTAGGAGAGAATGGACACAGAAAAGGAAGTTGTGTGTGCCATGTCAAACCAGCGAGGTGGCCGCAGTTGTCAACAGTTTCTTAAAGTCAAGGTAGAGGCGTAAGGTAGCAGATTTTGTACCTTACATGATGCTAAATCAGCACTAATACACCATATACACAGAGATAGCCATTTAGTTGTCAACAGTTTCTTAAAGTCAAGGTAGAGGCGTAAGGTAGCAGATTTTGTACCTTACATGATGCTAAATCAGCACTAATACACCATATACACAGAGATAGCCATTTAACAAAACGAGATAATTGGCCCTCTGGTAGGAGAGAATGGACACAGAAAAGGAAGTTGTGTGTGCCATGTCAAACCAGCGAGGTGGCCGCAGTTGTCAACAGTTTCTTAAAGTCAAGGTAGAGGCGTAAGGTAGCAGATTTTGTACCTTACATGATGCTAAATCAGCACTAATACACCATATACACAGAGATAGCCATTTAACAAAACGAGATAATTGGCCCTCTGGTAGGAGAGAATGGACACAGAAAAGGAAGTTGTGTGTGCCATGTCAAACCAGCGAGGTGGCCGCAGTTGTCAACAGTTTCTTAAAGTCAAGGTAGAGGCGTAAGGTAGCAGATTTTGTACCTTACATGATGCTAAATCAGCACTAATACACCATATACACAGAGATAGCCATTTAACAAAACGAGATAATTGGCCCTCTGGTAGGAGAGAATGGACACAGAAAAGGAAGTTGTGTGTGCCATGTCAAACCAGCGAGGTGGCCGCAGTTGTCAACAGTTTCTTAAAGTCAAGGTAGAGGCGTAAGGTAGCAGATTTTGTACCTTACATGATGCTAAATCAGCACTAATACACCATATACACAGAGATAGCCATTTAGTTGTCAACAGTTTCTTAAAGTCAAGGTAGAGGCGTAAGGTAGCAGATTTTGTACCTTACATGATGCTAAATCAGCACTAATACACCATATACACAGAGATAGCCATTTAACAAAACGAGATAATTGGCCCTCTGGTAGGAGAGAATGGACACAGAAAAGGAAGTTGTGTGTGCCATGTCAAACCAGCGAGGTGGCCGCAGTTGTCAACAGTTTCTTAAAGTCAAGGTAGAGGCGTAAGGTAGCAGATTTTGTACCTTACATGATGCTAAATCAGCACTAATACACCATATACACAGAGATAGCCATTTAGTTGTCAACAGTTTCTTAAAGTCAAGGTAGAGGCGTAAGGTAGCAGATTTTGTACCTTACATGATGCTAAATCAGCACTAATACACCATATACACAGAGATAGCCATTTAACAAAACGAGATAATTGGCCCTCTGGTAGGAGAGAATGGACACAGAAAAGGAAGTTGTGTGTGCCATGTCAAACCAGCGAGGTGGCCGCAGTTGTCAACAGTTTCTTAAAGTCAAGGTAGAGGCGTAAGGTAGCAGATTTTGTACCTTACATGATGCTAAATCAGCACTAATACACCATATACACAGAGATAGCCATTTAACAAAACGAGATAATTGGCCCTCTGGTAGGAGAGAATGGACACAGAAAAGGAAGTTGTGTGTGCCATGTCAAACCAGCGAGGTGGCCGCAGTTGTCAACAGTTTCTTAAAGTCAAGGTAGAGGCGTAAGGTAGCAGATTTTGTACCTTACATGATGCTAAATCAGCACTAATACACCATATACACAGAGATAGCCATTTAGTTGTCAACAGTTTCTTAAAGTCAAGGTAGAGGCGTAAGGTAGCAGATTTTGTACCTTACATGATGCTAAATCAGCACTAATACACCATATACACAGAGATAGCCATTTAACAAAACGAGATAATTGGCCCTCTGGTAGGAGAGAATGGACACAGAAAAGGAAGTTGTGTGTGCCATGTCAAACCAGCGAGGTGGCCGCAGTTGTCAACAGTTTCTTAAAGTCAAGGTAGAGGCGTAAGGTAGCAGATTTTGTACCTTACATGATGTTAAATCAGCACTAATACACCATATACACAGAGATAGCCATTTAGTTGTCAACAGTTTCTTAAAGTCAAGGTAGAGGCGTAAGGTAGCAGATTTTGTACCTTACATGATGCTAAATCAGCACTAATACACCATATACACAGAGATAGCCATTTAACAAAACGAGATAATTGGCCCTCTGGTAGGAGAGAATGGACACAGAAGAGGAAGTTGTGTGTGCCATGTCAAACCAGCGAGGTGGCCGCAGTTGTCAACAGTTTCTTAAAGTCAAGGTAGAGGCGTAAGGTAGCAGATTTTGTACCTTACATGATGCTAAATCAGCACTAATACACCATATACACAGAGATAGCCATTTAACAAAACGAGATAATTGGCCCTCTGGTAGGAGAGAATGGACACAGAAAAGGAAGTTGTGTGTGCCATGTCAAACCAGCGAGGTGGCCGCAGTTGTCAACAGTTTCTTAAAGTCAAGGTAGAGGCGTAAGGTAGCAGATTTTGTACCTTACATGATGCTAAATCAGCACTAATACACCATATACACAGAGATAGCCATTTAGTTGTCAACAGTTTCTTAAAGTCAAGGTAGAGGCGTAAGGTAGCAGATTTTGTACCTTACATGATGCTAAATCAGCACTAATACACCATATACACAGAGATAGCCATTTAACAAAACGAGATAATTGGCCCTCTGGTAGGAGAGAATGGACACAGAAAAGGAAGTTGTGTGTGCCATGTCAAACCAGCGAGGTGGCCGCAGTTGTCAACAGTTTCTTAAAGACAAGGTAGAGGCGTAAGGTAGCAGATTTTGTACCTTACATGATGCTAAATCAGCACTAATACACCATATACACAGAGATAGCCATTTAACAAAACGAGATAATTGGCCCTCTGGTAGGAGAGAATGGACACAGAAAAGGAAGTTGTGTGTGCCATGTCAAACCAGCGAGGTGGCCGCAGTTGTCAACAGTTTCTTAAAGTCAAGGTAGAGGCGTAAGGTAGCAGATTTTGTACCTTACATGATGCTAAATCAGCACTAATACACCATATACACAGAGATAGCCATTTAGTTGTCAACAGTTTCTTAAAGTCAAGGTAGAGGCGTAAGGTAGCAGATTTTGTACCTTACATGATGCTAAATCAGCACTAATACACCATATACACAGAGATAGCCATTTAACAAAACGAGATAATTGGCCCTCTGGTAGGAGAGAATGGACACAGAAAAGGAAGTTGTGTGTGCCATGTCAAACCAGCGAGGTGGCCGCAGTTGTCAACAGTTTCTTAAAGTCAAGGTAGAGGCGTAAGGTAGCAGATTTTGTACCTTACATGATGCTAAATCAGCACTAATACACCATATACACAGAGATAGCCATTTAACAAAACGAGATAATTGGCCCTCTGGTAGGAGAGAATGGACACAGAAAAGGAAGTTGTGTGTGCCATGTCAAACCAGCGAGGTGGCCGCAGTTGTCAACAGTTTCTTAAAGTCAAGGTAGAGGCGTAAGGTAGCAGATTTTGTACCTTACATGATGCTAAATCAGCACTAATACACCATATACACAGAGATAGCCATTTAGTTGTCAACAGTTTCTTAAAGTCAAGGTAGAGGCGTAAGGTAGCAGATTTTGTACCTTACATGATGCTAAATCAGCACTAATACACCATATACACAGAGATAGCCATTTAACAAAACGAGATAATTGGCCCTCTGGTAGGAGAGAATGGACACAGAAAAGGAAGTTGTGTGTGCCATGTCAAACCAGCGAGGTGGCCGCAGTTGTCAACAGTTTCTTAAAGTCAAGGTAGAGGCGTAAGGTAGCAGATTTTGTACCTTACATGATGCTAAATCAGCACTAATACACCATATACACAGAGATAGTCATTTAGTTGTCAACAGTTTCTTAAAGTCAAGGTAGAGGCGTAAGGTAGCAGATTTTGTACCTTACATGATGCTAAATCAGCACTAATACACCATATACACAGAGATAGCCATTTAACAAAACGAGATAATTGGCCCTCTGGTAGGAGAGAATGGACACAGAAAAGGAAGTTGTGTGTGCCATGTCAAACCAGCGAGGTGGCCGCAGTTGTCAACAGTTTCTTAAAGTCAAGGTAGAGGCGTAAGGTAGCAGATTTTGTACCTTACATGATGCTAAATCAGCACTAATACACCATATACACAGAGATAGCCATTTAGTTGTCAACAGTTTCTTAAAGTCAAGGTAGAGGCGTAAGGTAGCAGATTTTGTACCTTACATGATGCTAAATCAGCACTAATACACCATATACACAGAGATAGCCATTTAACAAAACGAGATAATTGGCCCTCTGGTAGGAGAGAATGGACACAGAAAAGGAAGTTGTGTGTGCCATGTCAAACCAGCGAGGTGGCCGCAGTTGTCAACAGTTTCTTAAAGTCAAGGTAGAGGCGTAAGGTAGCAGATTTTGTACCTTACATGATGCTAAATCAGCACTAATACACCATATACACAGAGATAGCCATTTAGTTGTCAACAGTTTCTTAAAGTCAAGGTAGAGGCGTAAGGTAGCAGATTTTGTACCTTACATGATGCTAAATCAGCACTAATACACCATATACACAGAGATAGCCATTTAACAAAACGAGATAATTGGCCCTCTGGTAGGAGAGAATGGACACAGAAAAGGAAGTTGTGTGTGCCATGTCAAACCAGCGAGGTGGCCGCAGAGGCTACAACACGGCCGGAACCCCAAAGGAAGTTGTTTACGCCATGTCAAACTAACGAGATAGCCGAAGAGGCTGGAACACGGCCGGATCCCTTTGTCGGCTGGCGCTTCAGACCACCAAAGACGTTGGGAGAGGCTGGACCATCAAAACAAGAAGTGAGAAGGAGCTATATGCGAAAGAGAGAAAGACGATTTCGCGCCACAGTGGGAAATATGCGGAAGACTGTGACGGGATTGGCGCAGAGCGCGTAGAGATACATATTTAGCAGCAACAGTAACCGCGGGAGAATTCTGTGTCGTGGTTGGGTACAAACGCACACGGATACTTGGAAGTTTGTGTCGTGATTGGCTACCAACGCGCATGGATCCATGCGGCGAAGAACGGCCAAGTTTGCAAAAATCTGAATGAGGACTCTGGAGTCGGCACTGGACCGGAACAGTCGCGGTGTCTAGCTGCCCTGCTTGGAGAGCGTGCAGAGAAGTAGGTTGGAGAAATTACCGGCATTGAGTCCAGTGGTTACTCTCCAAGTCTGAATAGTGTAGAGCATACGACTCCACGCACGTAGCATTATCTGTTTCTCTGAGAAGAGAAACAGAATTGTACTAACTTGTCGTGTACATATGCAATCTGAAGTGTACATTTGCTGCCGCGCACTTGAGTCGACCAACTACTCTTGGCATATGTGCAAGTAGCTTGAATATCGACTCGTGACGGACTCCCAATTGAACAGTGACGTACAGGAGTTTACGGACGCAAATCACGACCACGTTTGAGATTAAAGCCAAACTCGCTCACGGGAAAGACGGCATCACGACGTTGGCTGGGCCGACCGTCGTAATCATCACGGAGAATTACAGTGATATTAGCAATCATCAGCAAAAGTAGGGCACTGTAATTCTAATTCCACTAGCTCTTTGACTGGCGCTCTCTGATTCTGTGTCCGTTCAGGCAGAACTTCGCTAGAGTCACTTGCGGGTTCAGTGTTGTCTTAAGGAGTTAGGAAACGAGGATACACTGTGCCAATGATAGGCTAGTTAGGTTAGCGAGAGTATTGGATTGTCATGTTAGGATAGAAATATTGCTCATCCTGTTTTCTGAATAAATCTTAATTTGGTATCATATGCTAGTCACCGCATTATTGATTTAGTAGCTAACAATCACCATATTTTTGTTTAATAATTAGAGTGTAATGATAATTTCGATGCAAACAATACACTTAAGTCAGATAGCAACTCAAGGTCGACTAAGACTACCAGTAGATATTTTTCAATATATTAATAATTATACAGTAAAACCCCCTGTACATTACAGAGGTCTTCTTCCTTTTCTGGAGAGTGTGAACAGTATTGCTTGGACTTGATACTTGCCGGTGGCACCCTCTGCGCAAGCTTCGCAAGCCATGGCGAGAAGTCCAAGCTATCTGCCTGCGAAATCCTGCTGCTGGGGTCGGAATATTGCTCAAACAGTACAGTGCAAGGCCTCTGTCAGCCGCAATGTTCAGCTAAGTGACACAGTTCTGCAGCGTGACATTGCTCTGGCATGGCGCCCTACCTCACCAAAAATTGGGTCCAGTCACAAAGAACTGAGCGGAGTCGGTGTAAACACACGCCATCTCGTCTGCAGCAGTACTCCGTCTCCAACTACTCCCAACGCGGAGACACGCTCCACGCCAGTCGAGAGTCCCACGTGGGCGAACCAGCTGCAGCTACATCTAGTCGCTACATCAACTAACTGCTGGTCAACGAGCTGCTGCGAAAGCTGGTAAGTCTGGGGCTCTACCCAGAGCCACCAAGACGGGGTCGTCTCCACGATGATTTCATTTGGTCTCGGAGTGTCTCCAACTCGTCGTGGGTTTGGGGGCCTGTACACCAGCGTGCCACACGCCTGACGAAATGCCAGAGATGCTGGCTCCCTGACGATGCCATACTTGAGGCCTACACCAGCAAGGTCACATGTTGCCACAGCGAGTTTTCTGAGGGAGCTCTCTTGCCTGTCCTCCCTGCAACGCCGCGTCCAAATACGTTGCCTTGTGCTGTGCTGAGATGACCACTGCTGCCCATGGGTCATTACACACCACCGAACTGGCTCCATCCGTCACTGTACGGGTGTGTTACTGACTAAAGAATATATTTGGAACTTGAGTTTAGATGAGTCCGCAACAATTGAGTAGCTTGCGCAACGCAACACATTGTTCTGCAAACACCACCCTCGGTTAGAGATGACGATGCTGGAAATTAATTGGTCTACACATCCGAGCCGATTATTATATGGGCTCCACACAGCAGAACAGTATTCCATTGCAGGCTTTGCGACTGCCTCGGAAGCTGTCTCAGTTGTTGAGGCACTGCAGTTTACAGTATTATACTGGGAGGTAATCATGAAAGTGCAGCTCCTTACGGAGGTCCAGTGTGGGCTGTAATTATCGTTTGGTAATGAAACTTGGGTTGGTTGGGTTCTTTGGCGAAGGAGTCCAGAGAGCGAGGTCATCGGTCTCATGGGATTAGGGAAGGACGGGGAAGGAAGTCGACCGAGCCCCTTCAAAGGAACCATCCCAGAATTTGTCTGGAGCGATTTCGGGAAATCATGGAAAACCTAAATCAGGAGGGCCAGACGCGAGATTGAACCGTCATCCTCACGAAAGCGAGTCCAGTGTGTAACCACTGCGCTAACTCGCTCGGTAGTAGCGAAACTTGACAGACACATTAACACATTCTACATCTACATCTACATTTATACTCCGCAAGCCACCCAACGGTGTGTGGCGGAGGGCACTTTACGTGCCACTGTCATTATCTCCCTTTCCTGTTCCAGTCGCGTATGGTTCGCGGGAAGAACGACTGTCTGAAAGCCTCTGTGCGCGCTCTAATCTCTCTAATTTTACATTCGTGATCTCCTCGGGAGGTATAAGTAGGGGGAAGCAATATATTCGATACCTCATCCAGAAACGCACCCTCTCGAAACCTGGCGAGCAAGCTACACCGCGATGCAGAGCGCCTCTCTTGCAGAGTCTGCCACTTGAGTTTGTTAAACATCTCCGTAACGCTATCACGGTTACCAAATAACCCTGTGACGAAACGCGCCGCTCTTCTTTGGATCTTCTCTGTCTCCTCCGTCAACCCGATCTGGTACGGATCCCACACTGATGAGCAATACTCAAGTATAGGTCGAACGAGTGTTTTGTAAGCCACCTCCTTTGTTGATGGACTACATTTTCTAAGGACTCTCCCAATGAATCTCAACCTGGTACCCGCCTTACCAACAATTAATTTTATATGATCATTCCACTTCAAATCGTGCCGCACGCATACTCCCAGATATTTTACAGAAGTAACTGCTACCAGTGTTTGTTCCGCTATCATATAATCATACAATAAAGGATCCTTCTTTCTATGTATTCGCAATACATTACATTTGTCTATATTAAGGGTCAGTTGCCACTCCCTGCACCAAGTGCCTATCCGCTGCAGATCTTCCTGCATTTCGCTACAATTTTCTAATGCTGCAACTTCTCTGTATACTACAGCATCATCCGCGAAAAGCCGCATGGAACTTCCGACACTATCTACTAGGTCATTTATATATATTATGAAAAGCAATGGTCCCATAACACTCCCTTGTGGCACGCTAGAGGTTACTTTAACGTCTGTAGACGTCTCTCCGTTGATAACAACATGCTGTGTTTCCGCTTGGAAAAAATAGTTCCAAATCTCGCCACCAGGTGCAAATCTGCCACTGTACAGCATCTCGTCGGCGTCTCCGGTGTTCACATTGAACAAATTGTACAAGTGGCGGTTAATAATAAAATCAACATTATGACTTCCTCACTTGTTCACTTTTCTGTCCATGTCCCGGTCCTAATCAATTAGACATGGAAAAACATCAATACGTCTTTCCTACATTTGCGGCGCCAGCTTTACATCTGCTGGCCAAAACTGGAACTTTCTTTTCATCGTAAATCAGTTCTTCACTAACGCATTGAAATACCAAACCACTTTCGCTGCCGTAGGATAATTACACCACGTCCCGGACCTCTGTGAATAGTTGCAATTTTATTACAACCATCAGGTTCTAGAGAAAGTCTCTCATCCGCTGTATCTACAAAAGAATGCCCACGATCGTCCCACTCCCTGACGTCTCATATTGTAATTCAGAGTAACTTGTATGACATTACTCACACAACTTATAATGCGTCAATCACGTGATCAATGGCCACTACTAACGGCTCTCCGTCTAGAGCTGGAACAGAAAGCAAAGCAGAAACTGTGCACATGGCTATGACAACTGCCGCTAGTGACAGCAGGGGCCGACAAGTGGGTAGCACCTAGCCACGCCTTCTGCCAGGGTAAGGGCCGCTGGCCAGCCAGTCTCGTAGTGTACTGAGCAGCGTGATGTACTTCTTTTATCGCCCTACTGCTGTGACTACAACTACTCTGGCTAGGCTCTGGACTGTTTTGGTTCCACTATTGGTTTTCATACAGTGCGAAACTCACTAGAACTATTGTTCCTTTTACAGTTTATGTTTCGCGTCAGGCGTTGTCAGAGAAACTACGCTTTGTGTTTTGCAAAATGGTCAACATTAGGTCCTACGTATGGACTTAGTTACCAGAAAGTACACTATTCTGAATTTTGGTAAGATCTAACAAGGGGACAGTGCCTGATCGTCATCATCGCTTTCGTCCAAATTTATGATACACTGAAGAGCCAAAGAAACTGGTATATGTATGCGTATTCAAATACAGAGGTATGTAAATAGACAGAATACGGCGCTGCGGTCGGGAACGAATGTATAAGACAAGTATCGGCGCAGTAGTTAGATTGGTTACTGCTGAGACAATGGCAGTTTATCAAGACTTATGTGAGTTTGCATGCACGGCGCACGAGCGATGGGACACACCAACTCCGAGGTAGTGATGAAGTGGGTATTTTCCCATACGACCATTTCACAAGTGTACTTTGAGTATAAGGAATCCGGTAAAACATCAAATCTCCGAGATAGCTGCGGTCGGAAATAGATTCTCCAAGAACGGGACCAACAGCGGCTGAAGAGAATCGTTCAACGTAGCAGAAATGCAACACTTCCGCAAACTGCTGCAGATTTCAATGCTAGGCCATCAACAAGTGTCATAGAGCGCACCATTCAACGAAACATCATCGATAGGGGCTTTCGGAGCCGAAGGCCCACTCTTGTATCCTCGATGACTGCACGACACAAAGCTTTACGCATCGTCTGAGCCTGTCAACACTGACATTGGACTGTCGATGGCTGGGAGCATGTTGCCTGGTCAGACGAGTGTCTTTCCAATTATATCGAGCAGATGGACGTGTATGGGTATGGAGACAACCTGATGAATCCATGGACCCTGCATGTCAGCAGGGGGACTGTTCAAGCTGGGGGAGGCTCTGTAATGGTGTGGGGCTATGCAGTTGGAGTGATGTGGGACCCCTGATAAGTCTAGATACGACTCTGACAGGTGACACGCATGTAAACATCTTGTCTGATCATCTGCATCAATTCATGTCAATTGTGCACTTCGACGGACTTGGACAGTGCGACATCCCACACGTCCAGAACTGCTGTAGAGTGGCTCATGGAACACTCTTTTAAGTTTAAACACTTCCACTGGCCACCAGATTCCCCAGACATGAACATTATTGAGCATATCTGGGATGCCTTGCAACGTGCTCTTCAGAAAATATCTCCATCTCCTCGTACTCTTACTGATTTATGAACAGCCCTGAAGGATTCATGGTGTCAGTTTCCTCCAGTACTGCTTCACACATTAGTCGAGTCTATGCCACGTCGTGTTGCGTGCTCGTGGGGGCCCTACACTATATTAGACGGGTGTACCAGTTTCTTTGTCTCTTCAATGTATAACATTTTGTGACACATAATTCAATGGAAATGGCGTCATAAACACTGAGATACGTGAAAATAATTAGCATCGTGTATGAAGCTGTAATACACTTATTCTTCACTGCTAAGACATTCCAGTAGTCGAGTCAACTGAAGGGAACACCTAACACCTGGCAGCGCTTTTGACATCTTTCAGCACCGAAGCAGTAAGCGAAAACAATAGCTGTCTATAGAGGTATGAAGATACACTGCCATACAGACGTTTACAGAATCGCGTTGTAGACATTGCAAAGCAGTTGCGCCCAGCGCACAGAAACTGTCCGGGATCAGTTCACACCGAGCCGGCCGAGGTGGCAGAGCGGTTCTAGGCGCTTCAGTCCGGAACCGCGCTTCTGCTACGATCGCAGGTTCGAATCCTGCCTCGGGCATGGATGTGTGTGATGTCCTATGGTTAGTTAGGTTTAAGTAGTTCTAAGTTATAAGGGACTGATTACCTCAGAAGTTAAGTCCCATAGTGCTCAGAGCCATTTGAACCATTTAATATCACACCGAGCCCACTGCTGGAGTACGTATAATGTTTTGTATGTAACAGAAAATGGGCAAAACGAATACCCAGAGAACGCCGCGTTTGTCAGTTGGTATACTATAAATATTGACAAAATCGGTGATGAAGAGTAGACACGGTCCCCTTGTAAGTGGACTTTACTACAGTATTCCCTCATGGACGGACTCTGTTGACATAAGATTAGATACTGTTTATCACAATGGGCAGAAGCAAAGACTCATGTGAAGTTATTCTAGGAGCGCTCTCAACATACAACCTTGAGCAACTGGCTAGAAGACCAACTCAAGATGAGAACGTATTAGATATCTTGGCGACAAACAGACCTGATCTTTTTTGAGGAAGTTAATCTAGAAGAAGGTATTAGCGACCATAATGTCGTTGTGGCTTCTATGTCAGTGGAAGTTGCAAAAAACCAAAGAAACAGCGTAGCGTTTTCTTGTTTGGAAAAGCAAATGAAAGTGTCATTAATGAATATCTTTATAGTCAGCTCCAAGCATTCACCGCGAGACACAAAGATATTGAGCATCTTTGGTCGGAATTTAAAGGTATTGTCCATCATGTGCTAGAGAAGTATGTGCCTAGCAAAAGTATAGGGGAGGGAAAGGATCCACCTTGGTACAACAAACACATTAGGGAGTTGGTGAGAAAGCAGAGAATTTTGCACAGTCGTTTTAAACACAGTCACTGCCCCGCTGACAAACAGAAATTATGCGAAATAAAAGCAGCTGTCAGAAGGACAATGAGATATTCTTTTAACGAAATTGGAAGCAATATTTTATCTGCAGATTCTAAAAATAACCCCCAAAACATTTTGGTCGTATGTAAAATCTATGAACGCTACAAGTAATTCAATACCTTCTCTAGCTGACAGTACGGGTAATGTAACTGATGATGATAAACAGAAGGCCGAAATTCTAAACCTAGCTTTCAGAAACTCGTTTACGATAGAGGACTGCAGCACCATTCCGCCTTTCAGTTATCGAACAAACGAGAAGGATGCCTGACATAGTGTTTAGTGTTTCTGGGATTGTAAAACAGTTAAGCTTCTTAGACGCCAGGAAGGCATCTGGTCCAGACAGTATCCTCGTAAGATTTCATGTTGACAATGCTACAAACATAGCACCATTCTGACCCGTCATCTATCAAAGATCACTGGAAAGGCGGAAAGTTCCACGGGACTGGAAGAAGGCCCAGTCATAGCAACCTATAAAAAGGGTAGAAAATCGGATGCACATAATTACCGGCCAATTTCGCTGACATCTATTTGTTGTAGAATCATGGAACATATTTTGTGTTAAGACATAATGACCTTTCTAGACTCTGAGAAGCTCATCTGCAGAAACCAGCTCGGTTTTAGGAAACAGCAGTCATGCGATGCACAGCTTGCCCTGTTTGTGCATGATATACAACAGGCTCTAGATACCGGCTCCCAGGTTGGTGCTATATTTCTCGACTTTCGAAAGGCGTTCGACTCAGTTCCGCATTGTCGCTTGCTACAAAAAGTGCGCACTTACGGTGTATTCGATGACATATGCCGTTGGATCGAAAGTTTTCTAACAGACAGGGAGCAGAATGTCGTCCTGAACGGGGTGACTTCAACAGAAAGAAGCGTAACTTCAGGTGTGCCCTAGGGCACGTAATCGGTCCTCTGCTTTTCACGATTTACATAAACGGTCTGGTTGATGATATTGACGGTGGCCTTAGGCTGTTTGCCGATGATGCTGTAGTGTACAGGAAAGTAGTGTCACACGAAAGTTGTGAACTAATCAATGAGTATTTGCAGAAAATAAATGCGTGGTGTAATGACTGGCAGTTATCTTTCAATATTAGTAAGTGCAACCTACTGCGTATAACAAGGCGAAAATCCCCATTAATGTACGAGTACAAAACATATGTCCATTCACTGGAAGCGGTAACGTCCGTTAAGTATTTGGGTGTGTCTATTCGAAATGATCTCAAATGGAATGATCAGATTACACAAGTAACGGGTAAGGCGAACTCTTGATTGCGATTTATTGGTAGAATTCTGAAGCGATGCGGTCCTTCGACAAAGGAAATAGCTTACAATACGTTAGTTCGTCCAGTCTTGGGGTTCGTCCAGTCTTGGGGTATTGTTCGTCTGTATGGGGATCCTTACCCGTTGGGTCTGTTTCAAGAGATTGAGAAGGTCCAAAGAAGAGCGGCAAGATTCGTGACTGGTACATTTAGCCATAGCGAGAGCGTTACAAATCTCATAGAAAATTTGAAGTGGGACACACTCGCAGATAGACGGCGCGCTAAACAGAAGGGGCTGCTAACTGAATTCCGAAATCCGATCTTCACCGAGGATGTAGAGCATATATTGTTACCACCAAGATAAGGGAAATAAGAGCTCGTACTGAGGCGTTCAGACAGTCGTTTTTCCATCGCGCGATACGCGAGTGGAACAGAGGGGGGGAAATATGACTTTGGCGCGAATTATGTCCTCCGCCACACACCGCTTGGTGGCTAGCGGAGTATATATGTAGATGTAGATGTAGAAAGACTGGCAAAGAACGTAGAGATTACGCCAAATTACCACGTAGAATACCACATATTTGAAAACTGCAGCTCCCTCTAATTTTTCCTGAACCTTGCACTGTCCTTTACAAAGAGGCTTTCATTTCAGACTTCGAAGAAGTAGATTATCTGTCTTTTCGACATCATGAAGGAAGCTTGAGTAAGACTTGAAGTGGAGTGGTGGATTGAACGAAACAAGAGTGCGGCACTCAGAACACTGGAGCTGAGAGAATTGGCTCTTCTCGGCTGACTTCACTGATGTGTTTGTAGCCCCAGTGCAGCAATCAATGCAATTTAATTTGCGCCATAAAAGGACACGTTTACACAGCCCGATGTGGGAAAGCAGTGCAAACAGCCAGCGATGAACTCGCTACCGTTTACTCAACACTCGCTGACGTATTAACACTCAGCCGCTCTTGAAGTATGATTGGAGTGCACAGACGATAATGTATCGCATTAGTGATTTGTCAGATGCAGAGTTCACAGGTCTGAAACTCTTTTGTTTTGTGTTTGTGGCCCCTGCAACAAAATCTAAGTCATGGCGTCACTTGGCCGCAATTTTAGTCAAAGTAGGGGACTATAACAGAGATCTAATTTACATATGTAGTTTCGCGTGCGCAAATGATTAACTTTATAGATTGACTTTTTTAACGAGTCTCGTATTCTGAGTGGTATTAATAGAACTGATTAGTATGCTGAAATTATTTCAATAGTCCTTTTCGACTAGAAATGAATTCCTAAAAACAGTATTCACGCTGTGTGTCTGTTTTTACTGTGTGGTTAGCTCTCAGCTCGTTAGCTGTTTGTCTTGTTGCCTTAAGTGGACACCTAGCTCTCCTGTCTTCCTTGATATTCCTTTCGTCTTTAGTCGTAGACGTATGTTCTGTAATATCAGACATCTGAAATATGAACTCATAATGCGAATGAAATTTCTCAACCCTCCTCCTACAGTTCCATGGTCCTGAACCAGCTGTCCACATTTAATGCCTCTGCAGCGGCATCGCGAACTTACTTTCATTCTTTCAATGCTCACAGTCTTATTTGCGAGTGGGAATTTTTGTTGTCGAAATTTACCTTCCAGTAACACATTGCCTTGGAACGGCTTCCACTCCTGGAATTTAGCTGTACCGATAAAAAAAATCAGATAATCTAAAGATCGGAAATCAATAGTCGGTTTTACAAAGTAACAGATCGATTAATAAAACTAACATTCAGGTCATTCTATGTACGAGGGTAGTTCAATAAGTAATGCAGCACATACTTTTTCTTAAAGATAGTTGGTTTTACTCGGCATTCCAATACACCGTATTTTTCCAGTATTTTGGCTGTAAACCATATTTTTCAGAATAATCTTCGTTCAGTGGGACGGCCTTTCGCCACCTTACTAGGAGGCTCTCTATATCCGCATAGTACCATTCTAGTAGTCGACGTCGGGGCCAATGTCTTGCTGCAGCAATAACCTCCCCGTCATCCACACAATTCCTTCATTGGGCCAAACACACGGAAATCGGGAGGTTGGAGACGCAGGCTGTAAGGTGGATTAGGACGAACAGTCAATGAAGTGTTCCGAGTTCCTCTCGGCTACACGGACGTTTGTGAAGCCTTACATTCTCATGGAGAAGAAGTTCGTTTGAATTTTTGATGTGACAGCGTTTGAATTTTTGTGGCGACAAACACGCTGAAGTCGTTTCTTCGATTGGCTGATGGTAGGACAATACATCTAAGAGTTGATCGTTGCACCATGAGGAAATAATCCATTCGGAGTCCCAGAAGACCGTCACCATTACTTTCCCGCCTGATGCTTTCAGCTGTTTCTTCGGAGGAGATATGGTGTGGCGCCACTCCATGGATTGCCGTTTTGTTTCTAATTCGAAGTGATGAACCCACGTTTCATCACCTGTGACGGCGTTCGACAAAAAAATGGCCAGGATCAGCCTAGTAACGTGCTAGCTATTCACGCAGATGGCCCTTTGTTGCTCTTTAGGGTCATCTGTAAGGTGGTGATGAACACAGTGGGCACAACTGTTGGTCCAGTGTGTCTGTTCTACCAAAAGAGACATCCAGTTGTGCAGCGAGGTATCTGACTGTGATCCGTCGATCACCTCGAGTGAGAGTGTCCGCACGTCACAACATTGAAAGAGGCTCAGCTGTAAGTGGTCTGCAGACATGCGGGCGATTGGACAAGATTGCGCGACCCTGTTATGTTGATGACAGACTCCCCCGGCGCAACATTATGAAACGATAGGGGCTAAAGCGGGAACATTTCACGATGTCCCACAAGAAATGTCGCATTCTTTTCAACCGGAACTATGGTTCAAATGGCTCTAAGCACTATGGGACTTAACATCTGAGGTCATCAGTCACTTAGACTTAGAACTACTTAAACCTAACTAAAATGATCTAGAGAGAATTTCTGTATGGTGGCAATTAGCGCTAAACAAAGAAAAGTGCGATGTCATCCACATGGATACTAAAAGAAATCCGATAAATTTTAGGAATACTATAAATTGCACAAATCTAAGGGCTGTCAATTCGACTTAACACCTAGGAATTACAATTACAGGCAACTTAAACTGGAAAGACCACATAGATAATATTGTGGGGAAGGCGAAACAAAGACAGCGCTTTGTTGGTAGAACACTTAGAAGATGCGACAAACCCACTAAAGAGACAGCCTACATTACACTTGTTCGTCCTCTGCTGGAATAGTGCTGCGCGGTGTGGGATCCTTACCAGGTAGGATTGACGGAGGACATCGAAAAAGTGCAAAGAAGGGTAGCTCGTTTCGTGTTATCGTGCAATAGTGGTGAGAGTGTCACTGATATGATACGCGAGTTTGGGGTGACAGTCACTGAAATAAAGGCGGCTTTCTTTGTGGCGAGATCTATTTACGAAATTTCAATCACTAACTTTCTCTTCTGAATGCGTAAATATTTTGTTGACACCCACCTACGTAGGGAGAAATGATTATCATAATAAAATAAGAGAAATCAGCGCTCGAACGGAAAGATTTAGGCGTTCTTTTTTCCCACGCGCTATTGGAGAGTGGAATGGTGGAGAAGTAGTATGAAAACGGTTCGATGAACCCGCAGCCAGACACTTAAGAGTGAGGTGCAGAGAAACTATGTAGATGTAGATTTAGAACCTAAGGACATCACACACATCCATGCCCGAGGCAGGATTCGAAACAGCGACCGTAGCAGCAGCGCAGTTACGGACTGAAGCGCCTAGAACCGCTCGGCCACAGCGGCCGGCGTCAACTGGAACTGTTTGAGAAATAAATGTATTGCATTTCTTGTTAAACGCTCCTCATATTACTGATTTTCAGTGTATACAGCTTTCCTCCTCATGAGTGTCCACCTCATTAACATACAGCGAAACCGAAAATTAAATGATGAAATCAATAAAACCTGAAAATTTTAATCACGAAATTTCCTAACAGATAACAAGACGGATTATCAACAACGGGCCCCTTACTTTCGAGGCATTGTTCTTCCAATCTGACCCACGCAGGCATGACCTACAACGTTCACTGCTCTAAGTATGCTGATACCCCTCTCCTACTTCCCAAACTGCGCAGACGTTCTCCTCCATATTTCGGTTTTCTAGTTCTCCTTCATGAAAGGATATCGTGGAACACTGCTGAGCCACAGTGTATGCGTTGTTTCCGGAACGAATCATACACTTTACATTGGAGCGTGCGCTTGTTAGAAGCTGTTAGACAGGACAAAATCGTGTACCGGACCAGAACTCTTAGAGCGTAGAGGCTGATGTTGCAGCGAGTTAAGTAAGAAATCGTATTTGAAGTTCGCAAAAGGAGCGAGTTGTTCACAATATTGAAAATGAGATGACGTATTAAAAGTTATAATGGAACGGAGAACATACATAAGGGAACGCCCAATTCATTGTCACGTGCTGTAGCTGCGCTGAGAAATAACGTGAGAGGGAGTGCTGGAGTGGAATGCGGCCAGGCAGGCCTGCTGGGTGTTGAAGAGGCGCAATAGCCCGTTGTGAAACGGCAGATGGACTGCGACAATTAGGATTTCGCAGAAGAGATGGTGCCATCCATTAACAATTCACCGCCTGTGGGGTAGGAGTAAGAATAGTCGAACCGACCATGCGCCTCTAGAAAGTACTGCAGACTAACAATAAACGGAGTCAACGAATCACGTCCACGCATTTAAATTATGAAAATCACATTTATTGTAAAAACTAATTCCAGAAGTGAAGACACATAGGCAAAGTGGGCCTGTCTACCACAAAGTCACCTGGAAAGATTTCTCACTTTTTCAAAACCGCAGTCACTGTAAAATGGCATTAAAGGCTAAAGCAGCATGAAGGGAGATATGGGCCCCTGGTTAGGTGGCCCAGACGTTTGTTGTTTGGGCTAATCTGGAGAAGATACCGCACAAAAAGGGCACTTCGTCCTGAGTACTCGTGGGCACCGAAAGTGCAAGACTTTTTCGTCGACACTTGTGAACTGGGGAACAGGTCTGAGTATAGTGGAGCACAACATACGTGATACTTTGAATTCTTCTCGGGTTATCAGCCGAGTGGTGGCGTCGTCTTGTCATCTTGCGACAAGATGACGCCACCACTCGGCTGATAACCCGAGAAGAATTCATCATTGAAATACCCCGAGAAAGACTGCAATCGCATAGGCCTACATACGTGAGACGTTATGGATCAGTTAAGTTAGTCCACTGGCGTTGGTTTCACCTATCAAGGGACACTTCTTGACCTAGATATTTTAGTGGAAATCATTAGCGTACGATATAAACAGAGAAACAGTGAAAGAAACCAATAATGTATTGTAGCTGAAGCAAGAAAGTAAAAATTGTGTTTGTTTATATATGTGATGTATCTTCTTTGAGACATGTCCAAAAGAACAGAATCTGTTTTGATCGAGCAGCCCTTATGAATTAAGACAAAAAGGAATTACAGACATTGGCTGCGAGTGGGCATTGATTGACATCAACTGGCAAAGTTGAAAATTTGTGCCTGACCTGGATGCGAACCCGGGTGTCCTGCTTATTATGCAGATGCTCCGATCACTAAGTCATTCAGACACAATGGTCATTGCAACTGCATGGACTACCCTAGCACGCCTCCCGTGAGACTCCCATTCTCATCTTCAAAGAAAATTCCGAGTCAGTCGCCCTATGGCGCGCATTCCACTGACCCTAAGCCACTTCCATTTGCGACCTCAGTGGTGTCAAGAGAGTGCTTATTGGAGGGCATGGTGGAGGTCTGTGGTGTTGTCTGGTAAAAGCTGATTCTGCCTCGGTGCCACTGACGGCTGTGTGTTACTTAGGAGGAGGCCAGTTGGGTTCCTTCAACCAATATGTCTGCATTCTAGACGGACAGGACCTACATCGGGTGAAATGGTCTAGGGTGCAATTTCGTATAACAGCAGGAGCACTCTCGTGACTATGCCAGGAAGTTCGTCAGGCTGGTGATTCGATCTATTGTGCTGCAATTCGGGAACAGTATACTGGGTTTTCCAACAGGATAACACATGCCCGCATACTGCTGTTGTAGCCCAATATGCTCCACAGTGTCATAATGTTGTCTTGGCCCACTCGGTCATGAGATCTGTCTCCAATCGATCACATATGGGATATCATCGGACGATAACTCCAGCGTCATCCACAAACTCAACAGACTACTAATGCAGTGGAGGAGATCCGGGTTCAAATCCTGGTCTGGCACAAATTTTCAACTCTGACCATTTGTTTCAGTCAGTGGCCACTGGCAGCCATTGTCTGTAATTCCTTTCCATCTTAGCTTTGTTTATTCCGGGTTTGGAACCTGTTGGCGAGCTTCGGGTTTTTATCAGTTCCTGCTGATATTGCTGCACATGATGCATACAGAGTATTGGTTGGGCCTGTTGTGCAACAGAGCACAGAGATGAAGGTATAGGGGAGTCGGTTATGCTTGAGCATTACAAAGCAGATCACAGTACTCTGGATTCTGTATGTTACTGAATCGCCACGCACTAGGAAAAACAGCTTTTAAAATACCAGACGCGACAAGTAACTAACATCATCGCGTAGTATTAAGATGCTAAGAGCACTGGCTGCGAAAAGTCCAGGTCCTTGCATCGAGTCATGGTCTAGAAAAGAGTTTTAATATGACGGGAAGTTTCAGACCAATGGAAACTCCACTGCTGAGTGAAATACTCGATGCTAGAATTATTGATTCTATTTTCTGTATGTTATTACTTTACTCTGATAATATTAGACAGTTAAGTTAGCTGTTGCCGGCCGCGGTGGCCGTGCGGTTCTAGGCGCTCCAGTCCGGCGCCGCGCTGCTGCTATGGTCGCAGGTTCGAATCCTGCCTCGGGCATGGGTGTGTGCGATGTCCTTAGGTTAGTTAGGTTTAAGTAGTTCTAAGTTCTAGGGGACTAATGACCACAGCAGTTGAGTCCCATAGTGCTCAGAGCCATTTGAATAAGTAGATGCATAAATTACCACGTACTGTGCTCGACTGTTCCTCAGCTATCAGCTGCATAGTAATTTGTTTCAGTACTACAGACGTTTTTGACAAGAAATGGACTCCTAGACTCTACCCCGCGGACTCTACGTATCAAACAATGCGGGGAACTATTATTAAAATATCTGAATAGTAATTCATAATTCTAATTACAGCCAACAGCGTTGCCGTAGTGATAACACCACTACCAATTATATCACCGAGGTTAAGTGCTGCCGCACTTGGCAAGCTCCTGGATGGATAACCGTCTGGGACTGCCAAGTGCTGGTAACAAGGGGGTGTGCTCAGCCCTTGTTACGACAACTGAGAGGCACTTGATTAAGAAATACTGGCTCCAGTCACGAAAGCTGGCAACGGGCAGGAGAGCGGTGTGGTGACCACATGTCCTTCATATCGGTATCGAGGGTCGCCTGTCGGCAGAGGATAACACGGCACTCGATCGGTACCGTTGGGTCTTCCGAGGCCTGTACGGACAGGACTTAGCTTAGTTTTTAGTTTAATAACTAATGACAAAGAATATTCATCTTCGATATGTGAAAAGGAGAGTTTCCACTTTGCAAAGAACATGAACCTATATGCTGTTGTTGTTGTGGTCTTCAGTCCTGAGACTGGTTTGATGCAGCTCTCCATGCCAATCTATCCTGTGCAAGCTCCTTCATCTCCCAGTACCTACTGCAACCTAAATCCTTCTGAATCTGCTTAGTGTATTCATCTCTTGGTCTCCCTCTACGATTTTTACCCTCCACGCTGCCCTCCAATGCTAAATTTGTGACCCCTTGATGCCTCAGGACATGTCCTACCAACCGATCCCTTCTTCTAGTCAAGTTGTGCCACAAACTTCTCTTCTCCCCAGTCCTATTCAATACTTCCTCATTAGTTATGTGATCTATCCATCTAGTCTTCGGCATTCTTCAGTAGCACCACATTTCGAAAGCTTCTATTCTCTTCTTGTCCAAACTATTTATCGTCCATGTTTCACTTCCATACATGGCTACACTCCATACAAATACTTTCAGTAATGACTTCCTGACACTTAGTCTATACTCGATGGTAACAATTTTCTCTTCTTCAGAAACGCTTTCCTTGCCATTGCCATTCTACATTTTATATCCTCTCTACTTCGATCAGCATCAGTTATTTTCCTCCCCAAATAGCAAAACTCCTTTACTACTTTAAGTGTCTCATTTCCTAATCTAATTCCCTCAGTATCACCCGACTTAATTTGACTACATTCCATTATCCTCGTTTTGATTTTGTTGATGTTCACCTTATATCCTCCTTCCAAGACACTGTCCATCCCATTCAACTGCTCTTCCAAGTCCTTTGCTGTCTCTGACAGAATTACAATGTCATCGGCGAACCTCAAAGTTTTTATTTCTTCTCCATGGATTTTAATATCTACTCCGAATTTTTTTTGTTTTCTTTACTGCTGGCTCAATATACAGATTGAATAACATCGGGGAGAGGCTACAACCCTGTCTTACTCCCTTCCAAACCACTGGTTCCTTTTCATGTCCCTCGACTCTTATTACTGCCATCTGGTTTCTGTACAAATTGTAAATAGCCTTTCGCTCCCTGTATTTTACCCCTGCCATCTTTAGAATTTCAAAGAGAGTATTCCAGTCAACATTTTCAAAAGTTTTCTCTAAGTCTACAAATGCTAGAAACGTAGGTTTGCCTTTCCTTAATCTCTCTTCTAAGATAAGTCGTAAGGTCAGTATTGCCTCACGTGTTCCAGTATTTCTACGGAATCCAAACTGATCTTCTCCGAGGTCGGCTTCTACTAGTTTTCCCATTCGTCTGCAAAGAATTCGTGTTAGTATTTTGCAGCTGTGGCTTATTAAACTGATTGTTCGGTAATTTTCACATCTGTCAACACCTGCTTTCTTTGGGATCGGAATTATTATATTCTTCTTGAAGTCTGAGGGTATTTCGCCTGTTTCATACATCTTGCTCACCAGATGGTAGAGTTTTGTGAGGACTGGCTCTCCCAAGGCCGTCAGTAGTTCCAATGGAATGTTGTCTACTCCGGGGGCCTTGTTTCGACTCAGATCTTTCAGTGCTCTGTCAAAATCTTCACGCAGTATCGTATCTCCCATTTCATCTTCATCTACATCCTCTTCCATTTCCATAATATTGTCCTCAAGTACATCGCCATTGTATAGACCCTCTATATACTCCTTCCACCTTTCTGCTTTCCCTTCTTTGCTTAGAACTGGGTTTCCATCTGAGCTCTTGATGTTCATACAAGTGGTTATCTTATCTCCAAAGGTCTCTTTAATTTTCCTGTAGGCAGTATCTATCTTACCCCTAGTGAGATAAGCCTCTACATCCTTACATTTGTCCTCTAGCCATCCCTGCTTAGCCATTTTGCACCTTCTTGCAATATCACAGGTTAATGTAAGCGCGATATAAGCCATAGAAAACGTGGAATGCTGGAACCTTATTAACTGGTGTAACCGCCAGAATGTAGAATAGAAGCATGCAAACGTGCATGCATTGTGTTGTACAGGTGCCGCTTATTGGTTTGTGGGGTGGAGTTTCAAGGCCCGTTGCACTGTTCGGTAATTACAAGTATGGTTAATGCTGTTTGTGGATGATGCTGGAGTTTTCGTCCGATGATGTCCCATATGTGATCGAGCACGCCAAGGCAACATACCGACACTGGGAAGGGCATGGTGTGATACAAAAGCGCTATGTAGGCGACTGTTATCCTGTTGCAAACACCGGCTGGAATATTGTTCATGAATGGAAGCACAGTAGGTCGAATCACCAGACTGATGTACATCGGGTCGACTTTGCCTTGGTTTAACTGTGATAGTTCTTTCACGTATACAGTTCACAATAACGTCACAAACAGTCGATTTGGGCAGCTTTAGAAGAGTTGAAATGTTCCTGACAGATATGTTACTCACGTGACTATTCCACTTTCAAACTCACTGACCTCTCCTGCCTGACACTGCTTCTCTACTGACAACACGATACTCCTCCGTGTCCTTTTATTCCAGGACCTCTACTCCTTGTGACACCTAGTGATCGTTCAGCTTTACATAGGCGTGTCCGGATACTTTTCATCAGATAGTGCGTTTCCGCTCCGCCATGCGGGATGGTACGATCACGAGATGTACTCTCTATCATTAAAAAATAAATAAATAAATAAATCGACGCAGCACGAAGGAATTGCAAATTTATAGACAAACAAATGATCACAATTTCTGAAAAATTGGTTGATATCTTAAAGAGAAAGAGCTTCACAAATTCAGTAACTAATCCATCTCTGGCTCTTATGCAAGCACTTATTAGGTTAAGTATTGACTAACAAAGTCGTAGCATGTTTTCCTGAGGGGCACCGTGTCATATTCCGCCAAACAGGCGTGTTAGTTCGTCAAAATACAGAGGTGGGTGGATCTCATGCCAATAAACTCAAAACGTTCCCACCTGGGGATGGATGTGGTGACCTTGCAGGCCAAGGTAGTGTTTTGCATGGACGAAGACAAGCTGTAGAGACTCTCGTCCCGCTGGTGGACATTACTTTGCTAAAGTGTAAGCCAAGGATAGCTCCCCATGAAGGGCAACAAAATGGGGCGTAGAATACGGTCAGTGCACCGCTGTGCTGTAAAGATACCGCGGATAACAACCAAAGGGATCCTGTTATGAGAAGAAATGACAACCCAGACCATCGGTCATGGTTGTCGGACCGTATGGCTGGCGACTCTGAAACTCGTATCCAACCGCTGTCTATGGCGCCACCAGACATGTCTTGACTTGCAAGCGGGACTCATTCGAAGTGGGACTCATCACTGAAGACAATTTATCCCCAGTAAATGAGATTACAGGCCGAACACGTGTCTGGAGACGTCCCAGATAGTTGTCGGCAACCAACCCGGAGTGACACTTTTTGTTTTCATCCGCGGTGCCCTAACAACACAGAGTTATGTCGAGGATATTCTACGTCCCATTTTGGTGCCCTTCATGGTAAGCAATTTGTGCTTTCCAAACCTTACATTGGCCAGCAAGGTCGCCGGATGTCTCCCTAACTGAGCACCAATTGGAGGAACTCTGCCACTATCATTTAAAACTAAGCAGAATAAATGTTTGCTCAGGGGCCAGACATGGACGAACCCGTTACTGTCTTGCTTAATTTGTGAAACTCTTTCTCTTGAATAAATCATCAAATTTTAAAGAAATTGCAACCATTTGTTTCTATGTACATGTAAATCACATCTACCAATTTCCGATCCATCCCTATAATTGCTCAATTTTTTTTTCTTAGAATGTACACTACTGGCCATTAAAATTGCTACACAACGAAGATGATGTGCTACAGACGCAAAATTAAGCCGACAGGAATAACATGCTGTGATATGCAAATGATTAGCTTTTCAGAGCATTCACACAAGGATGGCGCTGCTGGCGACAACTACAACGTGCTGGCATGATGAAAGTTTCCAACCGATTTCTCATACACAAACAGCAGTTGACCGGCGTTGCCTGGTGAAACGTTGTTGTGATGCCTCGTGTAAGGAGGCGAAATGCTTACCATCGTGTTTCCGACTTTGATAAAGGTCGGATTGTAGCCTACCGCGATTGCGGTTTATCGTATCGCGACATTGCTGCTCGCGTTGGTCGAGATCCAATGACTGTTAGCAGAATATGGAATTGATGGGTTCAGGAGGGTAATACGGAACGCCGTGCTGGATCCCTACGGCCTCGTATCACTAGCAGTCGAGGTGACAGGCATGTTATCCGCATGGCTGTAACGGATCGTGCAGCCACGTCTCGACCCCTGAGTCATCAGATGGGGACATTAGCAACACAACAACCATCTGCACGAACAGTTCGACGACGTTTGCAGCAGCATGGACTATCAGCTCGGAGACCATGGCTGCGGTTACTCTTGACGCTGCATCACAGACAGGAGCGCCTGCGATGGTGTACTCAACGACGAACCTGGGTGCACGAATGGCAAAACGTAATTTTTTCGGATGAATCCAGGTTCTGTTTACAGCATCATGATGGTCGCATCCGTGTTTGGCGAAATCGCGCTGAACGCACATTGGAAGCGTGAATTCGTCATTGCCATACTGGCGTATCACCCTGCGTGATGGTATGGGGTGCCATTGGTTACACGTGTCGGTCACCTCTTGTTCGCATTGACGTCACTTTGAACAGTGGACGTTTTATTTCAGATGTGTTACGACCCGTGGCTCTACCGTTCATTCGATCCCTGCGAAACCGTACATTTCAGCAGGCTAATGTACGATCGCATGTCGCAGGTCCTGTACGAGCCCTTCTGGATACAGAAAATGTTCGACTGCTGCCTTGGCCAGCACATTCTCCACATCTCTCACCAGTTGAAAACGTCTGGTCAATGGTGGCCGAGCAACTGTCTCGCCACAACACGCCAGTCACTACTCTTGATGAACTGTGGTATCGTGTTGAAACTGCATGGGCAGCTGTACCTGTACACGCCATCCAAGCTCTGTTTGACTCAATGCCCAGGCGTACCAAGGCCGTTATTACGGCCAGAGGTAGATTAGATTAGATTAGATTAATACTAGTTCCATGGATCATGAATACGATATTTCGTAATGATGTGGAACGAGTCAAATTTTCCAATACATGACATAATTAAGTTAATTTTACAATATACTTAAGTTAGTATAACAATTTTTTCATTTTTGTGTTTTTTATTTTTATTTATTTATTTACTTTCTTAAAATTTATATCTAAAAATTCCTCTATGGAGTAGAAGGAGTTGTCATTCAGAAATTCTTTTAATATCTTCTGAAATACTTGTTGGTTATCTGTCAGACTTTTGATACTATTTGGTAAGTGACCAAAGACTTAAGTGCCAGCATAATTCACCCCTTTCTGTGCCAAAGTTAGATTTAATCTTGAATAGTGAAGATCATCCTTTCTCCTAGTATTGTAGTTATGCACACTGCTATTACTTTTGAATTGGGTTTGGTTGTTAATAGCAAATTTCGTAAGAGAGTATATATACTGAGAAGCTACTGTGAATATCCCTAGATCCTTAAATAAATGTCCGCAGGATGATCTTGGGTGGACTCCAGCTATTATTCTGATTACACGCTTTTGTGCAATAAATACTTTATTCCTCAGTGATGAATTACCCCAAAATATGATGCCATATGAAAGCAACGAGTGAAAATAGGCGTAGTAAGCTAATTTACTAAGATGTTTATCACCAAAATTTGCAATGACCCTTATTGCATAAGTAGCTGAACTCAAACGTTTCAGCAGATCATCAATGTGTTTCTTCCAATTTAATCTCTCATCAATGGACACACCTAAAAATTTGGAATATTCTACCTTAGCTATATGCTTCTGATTAAGGTCCATATTTATTAATGGTGTCATACCATGCACTGTACGGAACTGTATGTACTGTGTCTTATCAAAATTCAGTGAGAGTCCGTTTACAAGGAACCACTTAGTAATTTTCTGAAAGACAGTATTGACAATTTCATCAGTTAGTTCTTGTTTGTCAAGTGTGATTACTATACTTGTATCATCAACAAAGAGAACTAACTTTGCCTCTTCATGAATATAGAATGGCAAGTCATTAATATAAAGAACAACAAAGGACCCAAGACTGGCCCTTGTGGAACCCCATTCTTGATAGTTCCCCAGTTTGAGGAATGTGCTGATCTTTGTATATTATGAGAACTACTTGTTTCAACTAGTTGTTCTGGGTACTGATTTCTCTGGATCTATGCACCCAAATTGCGTGAAAATGTAATCACATGTCAGTTCTAGTGTAATATATTTGTCCAATGAATACCCATTTATCATCTGCATTTCTTCTTGGTGTAGCAATTTTAATGGCCAGTAGTGTATATTGGGTCAGAGCAAGAGACATATTCAGACAGACAGAGTGACGATAACTGAGCTCCGCGTACTGTTAAGTGGGTGACCATTGCCCAGGCTTCCGTTCACGTTTCAGAAGAGAGAGGTTCGCTGACAGCAGGGTGCCCAACGACAATACTGGACGCAGCAGTGTCTTTTGAGACAGTTCCTGGTTCTACGTACATCGTCACGACAGTCGTATCGGTAAACGGGCGCTTCGAGGAGAACTAACATTGTCAAGCCGTGACATTATCTTTCAAGAGGATAACTTAAGACCAGATGTTGCCTAGTTTTCCTGAGCTACCTGCATACAGTGTGTATTGGACTGATACTCTAGATGGTGCGTTATCCAGATCTCTCACCTGCTGAAACATCTAATCACTGGTTGCTGAAAGACAGGCATGCCATAACTTGCTTGCCACTACGCTTGATGAACTCTGGCAGAAAGTTGACGGAGCATGAAATGGTGCAGCCGCATCTGTCATTAAAATTCTGATTTCTTTCTTAGCCGAGTTGCAGCCATTGTTGCTGTGAATGTCGAAGCTTTGAACACCCAAATTTCGGGCCCTTTGTCGTCCCAAATAAATTACAAATTTAATCATGTACGACATTTCTATGATTTATATACACATTAAGTAAAATTTAGATGTTTTCAGTCAGTTCTCTTGTGCAACTTTAATGACCAACAGTGTACAGGTAACGTCCAGCGGCGGGCTCATCTGGAGTTTGAATCAGCCCCTCCTGAGAAAAACCACTAAACATCCGTCCGGCGAAGATCCCGAGGCAACACGCTACATACCGTTGATTCCAGCAAGTCTTTATTGTTGAGCCACTGTGGAGTGTACTGAACGAAGCTTCGCAGTAACGAAGAGCTAATGTTAGGTAATGAAAAGGGAAGTTTTGAGCAACACTGCTTAGCATAACTTAGTACCTCACCCTTGTTCAGCAGAAGCTGGCCGGGGTGGCCGAGCGGTTCTAGGCGCTACAGTCTGGAACCGCGCGACCGCTATGGTCGCAGGTTCGAATCCTGCCTCGGTCATGGATGGGTGTGATGTCATTAGGTTAGTTAGGTTTAAGTAGTTCTAATTTCTAGGCGACTGATGACTTTAGAAGTTAAGTCCCATAGTGCTCAGAGCGATTTGAACCATTTTTTGTTCAGCAGTAGATGTAGTCCACCTTCCTAATCATGTTCTGGTTACAGATTATACGTGCACTATTTGATAAAAAGTATTCGGACACCCCAAAAAACATATATTTTTCATATTAGGTGCATTGTGCTGCCACCCACCCCCAGGTACTCCATGTCAGCGGCCTCAGTTTTCATTAACATCGTGAGAGAGCAGAATGGGGCGCTCCGCGGAACTCACGGACTTCGAATGTGGTCAGGTGATGAGGTGGCGCTAGTGTCATACGTCTGTACGCGAGTTTTCCACTCTCATAAACATCCCTAGATCCACTGTTTCCGAAGTGATAGTGAAGTGGAGACGTGAAGGGACACGTACTGCACAAAAGCGTACAGACCGACCTCGTCTGTTGACTGACATGAGACCGGCGACTGTTGAAAAGGGTCGTAATGTGTAAAAGGCGGACATCTATCCAGACCATCACACAGGAATTCCAAACTGCATTAAGATCCACTGCAAGTACTATGACAGTTAGGCGGGAGGTGGAATACCTCAGTTTCAGAGTCGAGCGACTGCTCATAAGACACACATCATGCCGATAAATGCCAAACGATGCCACGCTTGGTATAAGGACCGTAAACATTGGACGATTGAACAGTGGAAAAACGTTGTGGGAAGTGACGAATCACGGCACACAATGTGGCGATCCGGTGGCAGAGTGCGGGTATGGCGAATGCCCAGTGAAGTGTCATCTCCCAGTGTGTGTAGTGCCGACAGCAAAATTCCGAAGCGGTGGTGTTATGGTGTGGTCGTGTTTTTCATGAAGAGGGCTTGCACCCCTTGTTGGTTTGCGTGGCACTACCGCAGCACATGCCCAAATTGATGTTTTAAGCACCGTCTTCCGTCCCAAGGTTGAAGAGCAATTTGGGGATGACGATTCCATCTTTCAACACGATCGAGCACCTGTTCATAATATACTGTCTGCGGCGGAGTGATTACTCGACAATAACATCCCTGTAATGGACTGGTCTGCACAGAGACCTGACCTGAATGCTATCAACACCTTTGGGATGTTTTGGAACGCCGACTTCGTGCCAGGCCTCACCGACAGATGTCGGTACCTCTCCTCAGTGCAGCACTGCGTAAAGGATGGACTGCCAATCCCCAAGAAACCTTCCAGCACCTGATTGAAAGCGTACCTGCGGGAGTGGAAGCTGTCATCAAGGCTAAGGGTGGGCCAACACCATATTGAATTCCACCATTACCGATGGAAGGGCGACACGAACGTTTAAGTCATATACAGCCAATGTCCGGATACTTTTGATCACTTAGTGTATATGAAAGCAACGTACTCACTTTTATGAGGTCATTTCTGAATTTATGTTCAGATATACTTTACAATCATTCCCCTTGCCATGCATATTTCTATTTCAATGAAATAGACTAAATTTATTCGCAGTTGCGAATTTGAACAACGATCACCTGTACAAGAGACTGACACAAATGAAAATCGATACCGGACCGGGACTCGAACACGGATATCCGTCTTTATGTGAACGGTCGCATTAATCGATTTGGCCATCCGTGCACAACTGAAAAACAGTCCCAATCTTCAATATTTTGTCGTTTCTGCGTCACAACCTGTTCTCGTATACGCATTATGTAATCCCATTTCAGGGGAGAGTATCTTAATTGAATGCCCGCACCGACTACAGCCGCTACAAAATACATAAAACGTATTCGCAGTTGCGAATGCGAACAACGATTAGCTATACAAGGGAATGAAGATAATGAAAATCTGTACAAGAGCGGGACCCGAACCCAGATTTCCCGCTTAATGCGAGCGGTCACCTGAACAGCTTTGGCTTTGACGCAGTAACGGCGGCGTACGGAAATTTGGGTCTCGCCGTGAGTCGTTCACGGATGACAAAACCGGTTAAAGCGTTCGCTCGCTTAAACCGGAGAAACCGGGTCGAGTCCCGCTTCTGTACGAATTTTCACTCTCGTCATTCCCTTATGCAGCTGATGATACCTTTATAAAGCTGATGGTCGGTCGTATTCGCGACTGCGAATACATTTCACGCATTAGTCGCCGTTGTATGTGTTCCTTCGGACATGCATGCATTTGCGAAGAAACATTGTACTGTTTTTCTTTGCAAAACATGCATTGCAAAAAGAACTAGGCCGACTGGCATTCAGCAGTTTTATACATGGTAACGTGATCTGAAGCGTGTTTCTTGGCTCCTCTTCCAGAATTTTCAATAACACTGTGAATATTATAATTTACGTCTGTGCATGGTTTTGGGTAGACGAGGGAGGTTTTGGAGGTGACGCAGATGGCAAATACGCAGTGCTTTCTTTTACAGATGTAAAACTAGTTTCTCAGGAGAACTTCTGTGACGTTTGGAATGCAGGAGATGAGGTACTGGCGGAAATAAAGCTGTGAGAGTCTTGAGTCGCGGTTGGGTAACTACGCCAGTAGAGCACTTACCCGAGAAGGGAAAAGGTTACGAATTAGAGTCTCGGTCTGGCACACAGTTTCCATCTGCCGTGAAGTTGCAGTCTAAGTTGTTTGTTATTCATATCATAGCTTAACTGAAAGCTGAATAGACTCGCTGCCGTCATTGTGATTTTCTCCACATCAGAACAATAGTATTCTGAGGTACAATGGAATCCAATATTCCATGTTTGTTGTGACAGTAAATAACATTTTATATGGGGAAATATTTCAACGGCAAGAGGGAGCACATGCTTTATGCCCTGGAATCTGTAGTATAGAGTTTGTATTCTTTAGAGAATTCTGATACACTTGCGGAAATGAGTGCATAACATCAATTCTCTGGATGTAATACGTATTTCTGTGTCACTTATAAAACTTAATCCTCGTGGCATAACATACCTTCGGACGGACCGGCTCATTTACATAAAAAATTGTAATTTTACAATCTGCCCGCGCCTTGCCCCCCCCCCCATCCCGATAAATATAAAATTCTTCGGACGGCCATGTACGCGCTTCGAGTATCTGTGATGAACTGCAGCTGCCGTCATTGGTATTTTATATCAAAGTTGGCTGCAGAACGGAACACTACTCTCATTTTATTCTCAGGATAAGGGCGGGCATTCTGTTCAGACGCTTTTCCTCTGTAAGTCAATAAAACCAAATCTCCTATTAAAACCTAGTCCTTTTTTATACAAGCTAATGATGACTTTTGCTTTTTCACCATTTGTGACGATTGCTTGCTTTAATACACCAAGTTTACGAGGATAATCGTCCCTATCTGGAGGTAGACTACGCTACCTGTGTCTCACCGACAAGAAATACGTCCACTAATTTTGCCGGGGACCCACTGATACAGAATGACAGCATCTGAACAAATCGGCATCCAGTAAACAGAAAAGCTATGTTTAATTCAATTTAGGGAGAAAAACATTCAGTTTCTCGCTAGCTTCGTCTACTATACAATCATACAATATGACAGCATCTTCGCCATATCTATAACAGTAGGCTAGTTTTTCTTTGAACTCTAGTAGTGTCTGAAAAACTAACTTTACAAATCGTCCGTAAAGATTTCTATCACTATGCTCGACCGTCTGTTCCCCGTAGCGAGAAGTGATGAGGAGATAATACCGGCAATCATTCCACAACTGCGTCTCCCAGTTGTAGAATTTTGGAACACGTATTATGTTCGAGTGTAATGACTTTTCTGAAGACTAGAAATCTACTCTGTAGGAATCAACACGCGTTTCGAAAAAGATGATCGTGCGAAACCCAGCTCGCGCTATTTGTCCACGAGACTGAGGGCCATAGACACGGGTTCCCAGGTAGAAGCCTTGTTTCTTGACTTCCGCAAGGCGTTCGATACAGTTCCCCACAGTCGTTTAATGAACAAAGTAAGAGCATATTTACTATCAGACCCATAATATGATTGGATTGAAGAGTTACTGGATAACTCTAGATACTAGATAACTCTTTCCACGAACAATACGAGACTGGAATAGAAGGGAGAACCGATAGAGGTACTCAGGGTACCCTCCGCCACACACCGTCAGGTTGCTTGCTGAGTATGGATGTAGATGTAGATAACAGAACGCAGCATGACATTCTCAATGGAGAGAAGTGTTCCGCAGTAAGAGGGATTTCAGTTGTGCCGCATGGGAGTGTCGTAGGACCGTTGCTATTCACAATATACATAAATGAACTTGTAGATAACATCAGAAGTTCACTGGGGCTTTTTGCGGATAATGCTGTGGTATATCGAGAAGCTGTAACAAAGGAAAATTATACTGAAATGCAGGAGGATCTACAGCGAAATGACGCATGGTGCAGGGAATGGCAATTGAATCTCAGTGTAGACAAGTGTAATGTGCTGCGAATACATAGAAAGAAAGATCCCTTATCATTTACCTGCAGTATAGCAGGTCAGCAACTGGAAGCAGTTAATTCCATAAATTATCTGGGAGTACGCATCAGCAGTGATTTAAAATGGAACGATCATATAAAGTCGATCGTCGGTAAAGCAGATGCCAGACAGATTCATTGGAAGAATCCTAAGGAAATGCAATCCGGAAACAAACGAATTAGGTTACTTGTTCGACCACTGCTTGAATACTGCTCACAAGCGTGGGATCCGTACCAGATAGGGCTGATAGAAGAGATAGAGAGGATCCAACGGAGAGCAGCGCGCTTCGTTACAGGATCATTTAGTAATTGCGAAAGCGTTATGGAGATGATGGATACACTCCAGTGGAAGACTCAGCAGGAGAGAAGCTGAGTAGCTCGGTACGGGCTTTTGTTGAAGTTTCGAGAACATCCCTTTACCGAGGAGTCAAGCAGTATATTACTCCCTCCTACGTATATCTCGCGAAGAGACCATGTGGACAAAATCAGAGAGATTAGAGCCCAGATAGAGACATGCCGACAATCCTTCTTTCCACGAACAATACGAGACTCGAATAGAAGCGAGAACCGATAGAGGTACTCAAGGTACCCTCCGCCACACACCGTCTGGTGGCTTGCGGAGTATGGATGTAGATGAAAGGAATTGTTTGTGAGATGGCCACTGTGTTTTCATATTTTCTTGTAAATGCATTAGAAACTTGAAAACTTGTTTGCTATGTGCGGGTCATTGAACAAACAGCTAGTGGTAACATACGCAATGTAAAACCGTGAGGTGAAGGACTGCGGAGAGTCTTTCTAGACGCAGGAAATGTGCTGTGAAGAGCGTTCATTGGAAACGAGCGCTGCCGACAGACAGCGGAGGAAGTCGGCGGCCATCGTTTGTCCGCTGGGAATAAAACAGACCCGGCGAGGAGACTCCAGCCTGGAAGCTCATTGTCTCGAGCCTGTATGTACCAGAGTCCCTCCTCCGCCGTCCCGCTCCGCTGCTGTGACAAAAGCGCTATTGTTCCGGTGCTCACCTCCACGTGTTGCCAATACGACAGCACGGCCACTACGAAAGGAAGGGCTCCCCCGTCTCGGGAGAAGTCCTTTCTCCCTTCCCTTTACGCAACCCTCATCACGTCCTAGGTGCGCAAGTAGCGTACCATTCGGTTGAAAGTATTGATTTCCTCTTCGCAGCATCCGGACTGGTGAACAGTTAGGTACGATGACATCAAGTTCAGTGTCCGAATACGACTCACAGAGACTGGAGACGAATGTATTATTACACTACTGGCCACTAAAATTGCTACACCACGAAGATGGCGTGCTACAGACGCGAAGTTTAACGGATAGGAAGAAGATGCTGTGATATGCAAATGATTAGCTTTTCGCCGGCCGCGGTGGTCTAGAGGTTCTGGCGCTGCAGTCCGGAACCGCGGGACTGCTACGGTCGCAGGTTCGAATCCTGCCTCGGGCATGGGTGTGTGTGATGTCCTTAGGTTAGTTAGGTTTAAGTAGTTCTAAGTTCTAGGGGACTTATGACCTAAGATGTTGAGTCCCATAGTGCTCAGAGCCATTTGAACCAATTGATTAGCTTTTCAGAGCATTCACACGAGGTTGGCGCCGGTGGCGACACCGACAACGTGCTGACATGAGTAAAGTTTTCAACCGACTTCTCATACACAAACAGCAGTTGACCGACGTTGCCTGGTGAAACGCTGTTGCGATACCTCGTGTAAGGAGGAGTAATGCGTTACCATCACGTTTCCGACTTTGATAAAGGTCGGATTGTAGCCTATCGCGATTGCGGTTTATCGTATCGCGACACTGCTGCTCGTGTTGGTCGAGATCCAATGACTGTTAGCAGAATATGGAACCGGTGGGTTCAGGAGGGTAATACGGAACGCCGTGCTGGATCCCAACGGCCTCGTATCACTAGCAGTCGAGATGATAGGCATCTTATCCGCATGGCTGTAACGGATCGTGCAGCCACGTCTCGATCTCTGAGTAACAGATGGGGACGTTTGATAGACAACAACCATCAGAATGAACAGTTCGACGACGTTTACAGCAACATGGCCTATCAGCTCGAAGACCATGGCTGCGGTTACCGTTGACGCTGCATCACAGACAGCAGCGCCTGCGATGGTGTACTCAACGACGAATCTGGGTGCACGAATGGCAGAACGTCATTTTTTCGGATGAATCCAGGTTATTTTTAAAGCATTATGATGGTCGCATCCGTGTTTGGCGACATCGCGGTGAACGCACATTGGAAGCATGTATTCGTCATCTCCATACTGGCGTATCACCCGGAGCGATGGTATGGGATGCCATTGGTTACACGCCTCTCTTGTTCGCATTGTCGGCACTTTGAACAGTGGACGTTACATTTCAGATGTGTTACGACCCGTGGCTCTACCCTTCATTTGATCCCTGCGAAACCCTTCATTTCAGCAGGTTAATGTACGACATCATGTTACAGGTCCTGTACGGGCCTTTCTGGATACAGAAAATATTCGACTGCTGCCCTGCCCAGCACATTCTCCAGATCTCTCACCAATTGAAAACGTCTGGTCAATGGTGGCCGAGCTACTGTCTCGCCACAATAGGCCAGTCACTACTCTTGATGAACTGTGGTATCGTGTTGAAGCTGGCCAGCTGTACCTGTACACGTCATCCAAGCTCTGTTTGTGTCAATGCCCAGGCGTATCAAGGCTGTTATTACGGCGAGAGGTGGTTGTTCTGGGTACTGATTTCTCAGGATCTACGCACCAAAATTGCGTGAAAATGTAATCACATATCAGTTCTTGTATAATAATTAGTCCAATGAATACCCGTTTATCATCTGTATATCTTTTTGTTGTAGCCGTTTTTATGGCCAGTGGCGTATTTCTTGAATTTCCTTGTTCAGCGAGTCCGCGTATTAAATTCAGAACGATTTTCTAGTAGCTTTTGTTTGTTGTCCGCCGTGATAACTTTGCAGAGCACTTGAATGTGCTGCTGAAGTACGAGGAGTGTTCAGTAAATAAAGAAACATAGTTTCTCTGGACCTGTTTCGGTTGAAAAAATTGCGAAATTTACTGTGGGACATCGTGGAATATCCTCACTTCAGTCCCTATATTTCGTGAAATACCTTCAAAATGGATTTGTAGCGGAGGTGCGTTCCAAACACAGAGCTGTCACTGAGTTCCTTTTGGCGCTTTGCAGAATATGTACGGGCTCCTGGCAGTGAACAAAATCACGGTGAGTCGGGTGAGGCATCTGCCATCGTTGTAAGATCGCGGAAACTTGTCCGATCTTCCTCGTGCCTGCTGGCCACACACAGTTGCAGGTCGTGGAGTGTTGGAACGACTGGACACCCTCATTCGAGGTGATTGACGTATCACAATCAGACACCTCGCCACGCAACTGGACGGGTCTGTTGGTAGTGCTGACATACTCGCCCACCAGTTGGGGTACAGAAAGGTGTGTGCACGCTTGGTTCATCACCGCAATAAAGTGGCCATTAAGTGCACGAAGGACCATATGAGCGGAATTGCTTGCGCATTGCGGGACTGATAGTGACAATTTCTTGTCAAATATCGCCACAAGCAATAAAACGTGGGTTCGTCACTACGCATCGAAAACAAAACGGCAATCCGTAGAGTGGCGCCACATCACCACTTCTCCGAAAAAAAAAGTTCAAAGCCGGACACGCAGCCGGTAAAGTCATGGCGACGATCTTTTCAGGTTCTGAAAGGGTTAAACTCTTATTACAGCATTTACATCTGTTGTACATTCACCTGCAGTGACAAATTTTCCCATTTCACTTTTTTTCGTATTTTACTACGTGCAAAGGTGTACCTGTAATGTTTGTGAACGTTTCTCCTTTATTTGTGTATTTTAGGGTTAAAAATCATGGTGCAATGATCAGTGATCAGTTCTGAAGTGTACTGTGCTACTCTCAGGAAATTGAGGAAACAACTTCAGCATCTTAGTCGCCACAAAAACGCAAACGAACTTCTCCATGACAAGGTAAGGCCACACACAAGCCTTCACACCGGAAAGAAGCTCACAAAACTTCACCCGAGTGTTCTTCCTCATCCATCATATAGCCTGGATGTCGTACCTTCCGACTTGCTTCTGTCTGGCCCGATGAAGGGAAGCAATACGTGGACGGTGCGTTGGCTCTGACGTCAACCAGTACAATGGTACCATGCGGGCATTCAGGCCCTCCAAATAAGATGGCGTAAGCCCATCGAACTGAACGGGGATTATGTTTGAAAATAGGTTTTTGTAGCCAAAAGTGTGGGGAATAAATAGTGTACAGAAAACCTGAATAAAACCAATGTGATTTCAGAAAAGAAAGTGTTGCATTCCTTATTGAACACCTCTCGTCTAGTAATTGTTTATGTACCCTGTTTCAGCTGGAGACTAACATCACATACATATTATCACGTAAGTACAGCTCCAACCCGCGATGTCAAATAATTAATTATTAAAAAAGTCAGTAGATATTAGACTCTAAAACGAAATTTATACTTGTAGTTTACAGCTCATAGATAGTGTCAAACACAGTCTACCAAGTAAGTCCTTCACCGAGCGGGGTGGCGCAGTGGTTAGACACTGGATTCGCATTCGGGAGGACGACGGTTCAATCCCGCGTCCGGCCATCCTGATTTAGGTTTTCCGTGATTTCCCTAAAATCACTCCAGGCAAATTCCGGGATGGTTCCTCTGAAAGGGCACGGCCGACTTCCTTCCCAATCCTTCCCTAATCCGATGAGGCCGATGACCACGCTGTCTGGTCTCCTTCCCCAAACCAACCAACCAAGTAAGTCCTTTCCTCCACTGTCGGTATCTAGGATATTAGACAATGGTAATAAGTTTCAGTAAACTTATACTTTTGTTTTAGCGTCCGCTCTAAGGACCGAAAGTGGTCGACGTTGCAATCCGTTCTCTCCACGACTGTAACATCGTAGGGTTTCTGTTATTTCTTGACATGGCAGTTTATGACGAATTAACTTTATTGCTAAGGAACTGACACATTGCTGAACAGAAATAATCACAGGTTGTGATGGGTAATATAAAAGGCAGAACGTACGTACCACAGGTCGAGTGGTATATTTATACCAAAAATAGTGAAGATGTCACTAGATGGGAAAGCAAGACAACAGACATAAATAATGTTCATGTGTTACAAGCTCAGACTCATAGCATAAAAGTCGATATCTTACCCTAAGAATATGCCCTCCACGGTCTCTAATGCGTATTTTGTACCTGTTATTAATGCTGTTTACCAAACCGCTAAGTGTTCTTGAGGGGTATTGTCCCACTCCTCTCTCAAGGCGGTGTTCAGTTCTTACTAGGTTCTAGGAGGGAGTTGTTTGTTGAGAAACACGTCTGCCAAGAGCATCGCAGGCATAGTTATTAGTATTTAGGTGAGGAGAACACGGAGATCATTCCAAACGTTCAATATCTTCACTTTCCGGCTTTAGGGGTCCTGTGTGGGCGGGCACTGTCGTCCATAAACAGAAATCTGAGACCTAACACACCCCTAAAATGTCATGATCCAGAATAATCTGCTTGCAATACCGCTACTTGGCAACGGTAATTCGCCCAGAGATATACAGCGGTGTTCGGGTATTGTGCATAATGTGTTCCCTCATCATAACGCCTACGCCATACGCCATGACGTTCACGAATATTCTGTGTAACGTGTTTGCCTCTCTCTCCACACTGGTGACTAGAATCATTTTACCGCAGTGCAGTGGGATTCGTCGGAGAACATCACTCTGGACCACAAGCGCTGATCCCAAGCAACATGGTTCCTGTACCGACGTGGTTGGAGAGGGGTGCATTTAGCAGGCTTCCGAGGATACGAAAGAGCCTGATTTAATCTCCACAAAATGGTTCAGGCAGAGAGACGTGTACCTGCAGCGGTTGCAAGGTCTGCCGCGATCTGTAGAAGTGAGACGTCTGTTTCTTTTCGCCACTATGGATATGTATCGATTCTCTAGCAGTGCGGTGGTGCATCTACGACCACTGGCATGATTGCATGCTTTCGTTTGGCACTTTAATTGGTTTAGATTCGTCCAACTGCTCGTACACGGTCGTAAACACTCAAATGCTGTCTAGCAGATATGTTGCTATACGACACAGAATATAACATTAATTGGTTCCACAACAACTTCCATCAGATAACCGTACTTCATGAAATGTGGAATGCATGCACAGCGTTCATGCACAGGCTTCGGTGCAGTCAACATGTCTCGCCCTCTACATATCCTTTTACTATCATGACGGATGGTCCGCAGAAACTGTCTGTTGTTCCGTAGCAAATTGACAGTTGTTCCTTAGCTAGTGTTACGTGTTCCTTAGCATTTGTCAAGTTGAGTGGGCTGTAATTTGTGTAGGTAATAAATATGAATACTACTGAGATACTACGTCTTCTGGAACTAAATGAATTTTAAAAAAATGTTCAGATGTGTGTGAAATCTTAAGGGACTTAACTGCTAAGGTCATCAGTCCCTACGCTTACACACTACTTAACCTAAATTATCCTAAGGACAAACACAAACACCCATGCCCGAGAGAGGACTCGAACCTCCGCCGGGACCAGCCGCACAGTCCATCACTGTAGCGCCTGAGACCGCTCGGCTAATCCGCGCGGCTAAATGAATTTAATAATGTCCTTAGTTTCAAGTAGTTGAGCTATATAAGTGCAAAACGAAAAATAAATAAGTGTCACTGGAGCTTACATGAACGAATTACACATTGCCTTTAGTGCAGGTTAACTTCAACAACGAAAGTAGCTGTTTAACAAAGGAGGTCTGAAAATGAGCATTGAAAAACAAATACTATCAGTGTAAAATAATGTATAACCAACACTTCGAAAAGGAAATAGTTCAAGTTAACAGTGGAATTGTAAAACCATGTGATCTGTTTATTTTATTTAGGGATAAACTCCAAAACCAATGGAGCTGTACGTGTCGTAACAACAGTATCTGTTCTTCATTAAACTTCTCTGTTTTTTGTATCGTACCGCCTGGTCAGCCGACGTCCCTCCAGAGGCAATGTAGCCGTGTGCTGCGTGGGTTTAATCCCATGTGCGCTCTGTCCTGATCTCGATATTTGTTTGGTGTTGCTCGTGGTAACTAGGGTCGCTCACCAAGGACTCAGGTCCGGGTTTTCGTGCTATGGATTGTGGTCCTTAACTATAGAAGATTGCCTACTGGGTTTGAAGAAGTACTGCCTTTCTCTGCCTTCGGGGTTGCGGGTTTGTGTAGTCAGAGTCTTATTCCCACTGCACTGGTTTGTGAACACTGAGGCGCCAGTACAGGATGATTCAAAAAGAAAGATTTAAACTGTTTTGCAAGTTATTAAAGAAGAAAAACACATTGCGTTTATCACTGGACAGACGAAGGTTCTCAGTTTTATGTTCGCACAGACACTATATCATATACTAAATCACCGAGTATGGAAATCACATGATCTCAGACTACAAACTAAAATTGCCGTCTACAAAGCAATAAATTACCAGCCTTACTCTACTCTTCGGAAACCTGATGCTGTTATAAAGCTGATATTAGGAGGCTACACACCTTTCATCTTCGCTGTCTGAGATCAATTCTTAGCATGAAATGGGAAGGCCGTGTTCCAAACACGGAGATTTTGCGTCGCGTGAAACTGCCTAGCATTGAAGCTCTCTTAATGAAACGCCAGCTGAGATGGAGTAACCATATCGTACGCATGGACGACACTAGACTTCCCAAAGCGGTGTTTTACTCAGAGCTCTCGTGTGGAAAGCGTCGGCAAGGTAGCGAACATCTGCGATATAAAGACGCCATCAAAGGCCATCTTAGAGCGGTCTGGGGCGCTGCAGTCATGGACTGTGCGGCTGGTCCCGACGGAGCTTCGAGTCCTCCCTCGGGCATGGGTGTTTGTGTTGGTCCTTAGGATAATTTAGGTTAATTAGTGTGTTAGCTTGGTGACTGATGATCTTAGCCGTTAAGTCCCATAAGATTTCACACACATTTTTCTCAACTGTACGCAAGAGTGTGGAACAATTCTAGCATATCTGCCTAAAGAATCTGGACGATGAACGAAAGCTCCGCAAAACTAACCCCAAACCTAATTACAACTATAACTCCAGTGGGCAACTGTATTGCACTTCATGCGACCGGATCTTCAAAGCAAGGCTCGGTTTTGCAAGCTGTAAGAGGTATGCGATGTATGCGCTGCCTGCAACAGGCAGGAGAGTCTCTGACCAGAGAGCAGTATGTAGTTAGTTGTTGCTTGTCGTTAGTCTTCAGTAGTCGACAGTAGTATGCAGTAGTCTGTAGTAGTCTGCGTGAGTCGGCAGTAGTCGGCAGGAGTCTGCGCGTGTCTGCGCTTGTGTGCAGTCTGCTCTGGTCAGGACTCTGGAGGATGAGTATTATTGTAGAAGGTAAAGAAGCAGCCTTGCGCATATCTAGTAATGTATGTTAACTGTCATCCAATTTCTTTTAAAAAAATGCCCCAATAATAATTTTTATAATATAAAGTAATTTTTTTTTAAAAAAAGCATTCATTTAAATTTAAAGAATGTATCCAATGGATGATCATTCCTTTCAAGAATCACAAAAATATAGGCGAGCATTGCACGAAGCTGTGCCGAAAAATATTTTAGGTAAGAGCAGATATATTCGCAGTTTTTATGGAGGTTAAAATTTTTGCTTTTTTTTTTATTCAGAGTACAGGGCCGTGGCACAGTGCTGCTGTCGTCATAAAATTTACCAGGTTACTGAATTTTTTATTATTTTGGTGTTTAGGAATTTTTCTGTTTCGAACTTAACATTAAATGAGAAAAGAATTTTGTGGGTACATTAAATGTGAATGCATTTCTGCACAGAGATTATGAATGGGAACCAATTTTGTTCAGAGGTTACGTTAAAATAAGAATGACATTCTTTTATTCAAATTTAAATTATATTTCCGTGGGGAGGTTACACTTGGTTCACTTAATTATAATATTTTTGTGGGGAGGTTACACTTCTTTTTTTAAATTACTTTGTATTATAAAAATTATTATTGGGGCATTATTTAAAAGAAATTGGATGACAGTTAACAAACATTACTAGATATGCGCAAGGCTGCTTCTTTACCTTCTACAATAATACTCATCCTGCCCAGAGCAGACTGCACACAAACGCAGACACGCGCAGACTACCGCCGACTACTGCCGACTCACGCAGACTACTACAGACTACTGCATACTACTGTCGACTACTGAAGACTAACGACAAGCAACAACTAACTACATACTGCTCTCTGGTCAGAGACTCTCCTAAGTCTTGCCTGTTGCAGGCAGCACATACATCGCATACCTCTTACAAAGCCACATCCGAGCCCGCCACAATACGGACTAAACGACTGATGGAGTCGCTGTCGCCGGACACGGCGAGGAGGACATGATATGATATACTCAACATGAGCATCACAAATTCCAAGAGAATCATCGAAATGATAGTCTCTTTCATTCCACACCCGAATCAGCGGGTACCTGTTATGGTGGCCGGGGCGCAATTGTTGCAGTAATTGCAACTTGCAAGGCTTTTGAAGAAGAGAAATTTGTTAAAATCGAGTGTAGATTTAAGTGCCAGGAAGTCTTTTCTGAAACTATCTGTATGGAGTATAGCCATGTATGGGAGTGAAATGGACGATAGACAGTTTAGACAAAAAAGAATAGAAGCTTTCGAAATGTGGTGCTACAGAAGAATGCAGTAGATTAGAAGGGTAGATCGCGTAACTAATGATGAGGTACTGAACAGAATTGGGGAGAAGAGGAATTTGTGCCACAACTTGACTAGAAGAAGGGATCGGTTGGTAGGACACGTTCTGAGGCATCAAGGGATCATCAATTTAGTACTGGAGGGAAACGCGGAGGGTAAAAATAGTAGAGGGAGACCAAGAGATGATAGAGTAGCATGGAGAGCTGCATCAAACCAGTCTCTGGACTGAAAACGACAACAACAACATCAACAACAACAACAAGGCTTCATATGCAGGCGTCGTTTCAGAGCACACCACTCCGATATGTGAAGGAGTCGCAGTTCCTGGCCTATTTTTCTTGTTGACTTCTGGAGGCTCCACGTGAACGAATCTCTCATGCGCTTGACATTTTCATCAGATGTGCGTGGCAGACCAGTGCTCTTCCCTTTGCATATGCAACCTGCTTCCAGGAATTTTGTACGCCAGCCATAAATTTGCTTATACAGAGGCGGGTTCTTGCTGAATCGTTGGCGTAATGCACGTTGCACTTGAACAATGGATTGACTTCTCAGAAATTCCAACACACAAAAGGATTTCTCCTGTGGTACAACCGCCGTGTTGCTACAAACAGTAGCGCAGGTATATCAACAAGGTTGAACCTTCCACTGTCCAGTAGCATACGCAATGTGTTTCTGTTTTTTATAGTTCGCCTGTAATAAAGAACTGAAATCTGTTTTTCCTTTTGGATCACCCGGAATTTAATATTCAGCCAAGGACCAGAGTATAAAAGAAAAATGCTGAACACCTTTGGTTATGTGCAAGTAAAGTACTGGCTTTGATTTGCGAAAACCCCTGTTCTTTGAGCGAGGCTTTGTTATACAGATTTAATTTGCGTTCTCGCTTGTGATGTTTTCTAAATCTGATTTTTATTTTTGAGTCATCAGTCTTATGAATGGTTTCATGCCGTCCTTCACGAGTGTCTCTCATGTGCCAACCTCTTCATCTCAGAGCAGCACATGCAACCTACGTCTTCAATTATTTGCTGGACGTATTCCAATCTCTGTCTTCCTCCACAGTTTTTGCCCTCTACAGCTCCCTCAAGTACAATGTAAGTCATTTCTTGATGTCTTCAAAGTCATTTCCTGATATCTTAACAGATATCCTGTCATTCCGTCCCTTCTCTTTGTCAGTGTTTTCCACATATTCCTTTCCTCTTCGATTCTACGCAGAATCTTCTCAATGCTTACCCTATAAGTCCACTTTATTTTCAACATTTGTCTGTAGCACCACATCTCAAATCCTTCGATTTTCTTCTGTTACGGTTTTCCCATATTCCACGATTCACTACCATATAATGCTCTGCTCCAAACGCACATTCTCAGAAATTTCTTCCTCAAATTATGGCCAACGTTTGATACTAGTTGAATTATCTTGGTCAGGAATGCTCTTTTTGCCAGTGCTAGTTTGCATTTGATGCCCTTCTTGCTTCGAGCGTCACTGGTTATTTTCTTGCCTGCTTGATGACCATCAATCTTGATGTTGAGGTTCTCGCTATTCTCATTCCTGATACTTCTCATTACTTTCGTCTTTCTTCGATGTACTCTCAATCCATATTCTGCACTCATTAGACTATTCATTTCTTTCTGCAGATCATGCAATTCTTCTTCACTTTCACTCAGAATAACAATGTCATCAGCGAATCGCATCACTGATATCCCTTCATGTCGAATTATAACTCCACTCCTGAATCTTTCTTTTATTCCCTTCATTGCCTCTTTGATGTACAGATTGAACAGTAGGGGCGAAAGACTACATCCTCGTCTTTCACCCTTTTTAATCCGAACACTTCGTTCTTGGTCGTCCACTCTTATAATTCCCTCTTTGCTCTTGTACATGTTGTATATTACCCGTCTCTCCCTATGGCTTACCCCTATTTTTCTGAGAATGTCGAACTTCTTCCACCATTTTACATTGTCGAACACAATTTCCAGGTCGACAAATCCTGGCTGTTATTTTGGGCTTAGTCTCCAATGTGGATCAGCATTCCGACTCACCAACACAAGACCATGTTATTTTAAACCAACTTCTAAGGGGCAAACGAAATTCAGATTTTAATATTTAGTGTTTTTATGAAAGTTTCTTCACGAAAAGTAAAATGTTTTTTAAACAGTTTGCTTCTTTTTATAGGCGTATGTGTTAAAATTTTTATGAGAAGTATTGGTTCTCTTTTAAATACACACGTATTAAATTGCCATTATCACTTTCAAGATCACTTTGCAATAGTTAAAGCCTGAAACGCCTTTATGAGATTTACTGGCACGTGAACTGCCGTTTATTTCTTTTACTGTCACCTTGTGTGGTTTTAAATTTTATCTTGTGTTTGGTTTAGAGCACTAAATCTGAGCTAAATGAATGATTCGAGTGATTCCAGGGTTACGGTCAAGCTGGATACCTTGCGTAGACGTCTGATTAATAGGCGAATGGCCGAGTGAGTTGGCGCAGTGGCTAGCACAATGAACTGGCATTCGGGAGGACGACGATTCAAACCCGCGTCCGGACTTCCTGATTTACGTCTTCGTGATTTCCCTAAATCGCTTTAGGCAAATTCTGGGATGGTTCCTTTGAAAGGCACGACCAACTTCCTTCCCTAATCCGCCAGACTAATGACCTCGGTGTTTAGTCCCCTCCCCCAAAATCAACCAATAAATAAGCGAATGTATTTGTTTCAACTCCTCGGACTGCGATTTAATATTGCCACATTTTTCATTGCATAAATTTTGTTAATATTGATTCTGTCACTGCTTATTGTATACAAAACACACATGCACCAAATTTAAAATTTCTATAAATGATAAGTAACTTGAAACGTCATTGTCACTGTGGTGTTAAAACTTGATGGTGGCTCCTACAATGACCGTTTTGGATTGTTAATTTTGGCAGGGCTTTTCAAATGTCGTTGAGGCAAATGAATGTTGTTAATAGGCTTTTAATCGTTTGAGTTTAGCATCTTACCACGAAGAACGGCACTGGCTGCGAGTACTTTTTGTGGACAAACGATGTTTTAAAATCTAAACTTCCGATGCGTCTATAAAAGAAAATTTGCAGCTCTCTCTGTTAATCCACGAGATCGAGAAAATGGTAGATACCGGCGAATAGGTAGACGGAGCGCTTCTTGACAGTTCCGCATTATCTATTAATGAAGAAAGGACGAGCCCGTGTAGTATCAGAGCAGCTGTCTGACCGCATTGAAGATTTTCTAGGAAACATAACACAGAATGTAATTCTCAAGTAAGAGAAATCTACAGAAGTTACTTTAACTTCTGTTGCACCACGAGGTAGTATTATGGAACTATTAATTTTCAGAACATATATAAATGATCTAATGAATAACGTTGGAAGTTTCATGAGGCTTTTTGTGGATTTGTTGTTGCTGCTGTTGTAGTCTTCAGTTCGAAGACTGGTTTGATTCAGCCATCCTTGATACTCTATTCTGTGCAAGCCTGCAACTTACATCCTTCCGAATCTGCTTTCTGTATTCATCTCTTGGTCTCCCTTTACGATTTTTACCCCTCATATTTTCCTCCAGTACGAAACTGGAGATCCCTTGACGTCTCAGAATGTGTCCTTTCGACCGATACTGTTTTCTTGTCAGATTGAGACACAAATTTCTTTTCTCTCCAGGGCTATTTAGTACTTCTCATTAGCTAATCTTACGCATTCTTCCGTAGCACCACATTTCAAAAGCTTCTATTCTCTTCTTGTCTAAACTGTTTGCGTCCATCTTTCACTTGCTTACATGGAAGATTATGCTGTTGTATGTAAAGAAGTAGCAACGCTAGAAAATTGTAGCGAAATGCACGAAGAGCTGCGGAGGATCCACGTTTGGTGTAGGGAGTGGCAGTGACCTTCAGCATTAACAAATGTAGCCTGCTGCACGTAAATAGGCAGAAAGACCTGCTGTTGTATGATTAGACGACTAAAGAACCGTGATTGGAAGCAATTATTTCCATAAAATAAGTAGGCACATGGAACGATTTAAAGTAGGACGACCACATAAAACTAATCACAGGTAAGGCAGATGTCAGACTGAGATACGTTAGAAGAATCTTCAGGAGTTGTAGTCCACCCGCAGAGGAGATAGCTTACACAATCTTTGTTAGACCAAGACTTGTATTTTATTAGTCAGTCTGGGATACGTACTAGACAGAACTGATAGAGGAAACAGAAAAGATCCAGTGAAGAGTAGCGCGTTCCGGTGTAAGTTCAGTTAACAAGCACAAAAGCGTCACAAAATGCTCAGCTAACTCCAGTGGCAGACGCTGAAGCAGAGGCGTTCTGCGTACGGCGCATTTTAGTGGCAAAGTGTCGAGAGTGTACGTTTCTGGAAGCGTCAGTCAATAAATGGCTTCCTCCTCCATTTATCTCACAAAATGACCATGAAGGTAAAAGATTCGAGCTCACTCAGAGGATTGCCACCAACCGATCTTCCTGCGAACCATTCGCGACTGGAACAGCAAAAGGGTGAAGTGACAGTGGCACACAAAGTACGCCTTGCCACACACCGGGAAGGTGGTTTGTGGTGGAGTATAGATGTAGGTGCAGTCGTAGTAGCTGTTTGTTAGAGGAAAGTGTGGGGGACAGAAATTGTAGGGAGAGATCTATAGCTTGAATATAGTTAGCCGGTTCAACTGGATAAATATTGCAGTATTTATGCAGACGTGAAGTGACTTGCACAGGAGAGACCAAGTTGAACAGCTGGATCTTACCAATCTTCACATTGAACGCCACAACGAAAACACTTCTAATATTGTAACATTAACTGAATTTTCTGCCGGTGCTGGGCGAGAAATGACAATAATATTAAAAGGAAAACATTTTTTATGATCTACAAAATTATATTTATTTGCTCACGAGCCTGCTCTCCGCTTCTCAGGCCATCTTCAGGTGAATTGTAGTTCTAACAAAGTTTAACCCGTACTTTCAGCAACTAATTAAATAAAATTTGCCAGTGAAGTGACTTGTGAACAATTTATTAGTCAACAAATGACAGTCACATTTTTCAGAACAAATCTAGACCTAATCGTACTTCTAAAGTATTGTACAAATATGAAATTGCTTATTTCCTTGTGTTATTTTTCTCTAAAACCAAATTAACACATTCTGTCACATTGGAGTACGCTATACTTACATGGTGCAACATAACTACAAGTGTTAATACTAGGGTGCTGCTATTAATAATGCTGCTACTACTACTACTACTACTTCTACTACTGTTGCCCCTACTAGTAACAATGAGAATAACAATAAAATATAGAAAGCGATACGCTGCTTTCCATAGCTCTACAGCGCTCCAGCTGAATATATGGCTCGGTTCCAAGACAGAGCGCTAAGCTAAACGCTACAGGCTGCCAAAAACAAACGCTCACAGTTTCTTTCAGGAAGCGTGTGTGTCTCTAATGGTCCACGTATTATTCCGCTTAAGTAGCTCTAATACGTTCGTGATGCCTTAATGTCACAGCGGACGTATCCACTAGTACTTCGCGTATGTGACTGCTATAGTTCAGACTACATACGTTACTAAAAACTATACCACAGGGGAACTATAGATGGTCTTTTTAGCCTATACATTTGCAGTTGTGTTGGAAGGGTACATCTTTAATCTTTTGTCAAAAGTCACTATTTAATGTGACATAATCTGATACTGTCACATTATGTCACCTTACACTCAGTAAATACGAGGTGCATTCAAGTTCTAAAGCCTCCGATTTTTTTTTCTAATTAACTACTCACCCGAAAGCGATGAAACTGGCGTTACTTCTCGACGTAATCGCCCTGCAGACGTACACATTTTTCACAACACTGACGCCATGATTCCATGGCAGCGACGAAGGCGGCTTTAGGAGTCTGTTTTGACCACTGGAAGATCGCTGAGGCAATAGCAGCACGGCTGGTGAATGTGCGGCCACGGAGAGTGTCTTTCATTGTTGGAAAAAGCCAAAAGTCACTAGGAGCCAGGTCAGGTGAGTAGGGAGCATGAGGAATACTTCAAAGTTGTTATCACGAACAAACTGTTGCGTAACGTTAGCTCAATGTGCGGGTGTGTTGTCTTGGTGAAACAGCACATGCGCAGCCCTTCCCGGACGTTTTCGTTGCAGTGCAGGAAGGAATTTGTTCTTCAAAACATTTTCGTAGGATGCACCTGTTACCGTAGTGCCCTTTGGAACGCAATGGGTAAGGATTACGCCCTTGCTGTCCCAGAACATCATTTTTTCAGCACTGGCGGTTACCCGAAATTTTTTTGGTGGCGGTGAATCTGTGTGCTTCCATTGAGCTGACTGGCGCTTTGTTTCTGGATTGAAAAACGGCATCCACGTCTCACCCATTGTCAAAACCGACGAAAAGAAAGTCCCATTCGTGCTGTCGTTGCGCGTCAAAATTGCTTGGCAACATGCCACACGGGCAGCCGTGTGGTCGTCCGTCAGCATTCGTGGCACCCACCTGGATGACACTTTTCTCATTTTCAGGTCGTCATGCAGGATTGTGTGCACAGAACCCACAGAAATGGCAACTCTGGAGGCGATCTGTTCAACAGTCATTCGGCGATCCCCCAAAAAATTCTCTCCACTTTCTCGATCATGTCGTCAGACCGGCTTGTGCGAGTCCGAGGTTGTTTCGGTTTGTTGTCACACGATGTTCCGCCTTCATTAAACTGTTGCACCCACAAACGCACTTTCGACACATCCATAACTCTATCACCTCATGTCTCCTTCAACTGTCGATGAATTTCAATTGGTTTCACACCACGCAAGTCCAGAAAACAAATGATTGCACGCTGTTCAAGTAAGGAAAACGTCGCCATTTTAAGTATTTAAAACAGTTCTCATTCTCGCCACTGGCGGTAAAATTCCATCTACCGTACGGTGCTGCCATCTCTGGGGCGTATTGACAATGAACGCGGCCTCATTTTAAAACAATGCGCATGTTTCTGTCTCTTTCCAGGCCGGAGAAAAAAAATCGGAGGCCTTAGAACTTGAATGCACCTCGTATTAACCTATTTGGCTGCTGTATCTCAATGCGGTATGACGTATGCGGCTTTTAACTATTTCTTAGTCTGACACTAGATTGCTGTTCCAGTATTTATGCCTCTTTCTCTCTTATCGTATTCATAAGTGCTGCTTGCGACGTAGTGGTTGCTGTAGAAAATATTGTGGCTGGCTTCATATTTTCGTTGACACCGACCGAATTAGCGCAGCGGTAATGTCCTGGACTCGTATTCGACAGGACGGAGATTTAAATCGCTGTCGGACCACCCATATTTTAGTTTTCCATGATTTCCTTAATTGGCTTAAGGCAAATACCGTGTTGGTTCCTTCTTCCTCAGTTTCTCTCAATGTGGGCTTGAGGTCTGACTCTGATGATCTCGCTACCGACTGCACATTAGACACCAGTTTTTCTTCTTTTCTCCTTTCCTGTTGACTGCTGGTCAACCTTTACTTTTTACGTAAATCTGTTCATTGAAACTAAAAACAACCTAATACACGTAAATTTTTCAAATGGCTCTGAGCACTATGGGACTTAACATCTTAGGTCATCAGTCCCTTAGAACTTAGAACTACTTAAACCTAACCAACCTAAGGGCATCACACACATCCATGCCCGAGGCAGGATTCGAACCTGCGACCGTAGCTGTCCCGCGGTTCCGGACTGCAGCACCTAGAACCGCACGGCCACCGCGGCCGGCCACACGTAAATTTTTACGTGTGACTAATTCATTAAGGAGAATGTAAGATCCATTCTCAAACAGGTGCTTCAATAAACGTAAAAATTTATCATACAATCTCAGAAAAGGTAGTTGGCTATGTCTTGGCACCAGATTTCTACCCTACCCTTCCATTCATTTCCCTTATCCACAATATCAACACAATTTCAAGCCTTCAGGGTCTTGGGGAATTCCCGTTTCAAACTACTAGGAGTTGAGGAGGGGAGTGAGTAGATAATATTCTGAACTCGAACCAACGTCCAGGAACGTACTTTTTCCTTGCCACAACCATCTGAAAACATGTTGCTAACGCAACCACATTTACAAGTAATTGTTTGGGCGTGACCCAGTACATCACTTGTTTTAAAATTACACTCATTAATAGGCAAATAAATTGCTCGTGTGCTCGTTGACGGGTTCTTTTCAATGTGATGCAGTACGGCGTCTTCCAATTAGGGTGTGCGGCGTCTCCTTGGAGCGCCACAGTCACTCCTGCTCACGGTGACGTTATGCTTTCCCGAAGCCGTTGTACAACTGTGGCGAAAAGGATAGCGATTGATTAAGACGTTGTGGATAACGATCTCGATAAAGGCGACGAGCAACTCTTCCATTACGCTGAGCTTCACCATTCAGAAAGATCATGTCGGTGTTTTGTGCCTAACTTGTACACAAGCATGTTGCTCTAACACTCACATACACGTGAATGAGACTCGAACGGGGGTACAGAAGTAGGATAGACATCAAATGACAGCATATCCGACCCACTACCCACGACCTAGTACAACCTACCAAACAAGTTTTGAAGCGTCTGTAGCGGGATGGTAGTACGTTTCCGGACATGGATTCCTGTTCAAAATATTATGTACTCACTCCACCCTACAGGTCCTAGAAGTTGGTAACTAGAATTACCGAACACCCAATATAGCACACATGAAATCAGCTGAGAAAGGCGATACTGAATGACTTCTACTAGGACTTTACCAAGAGAACGGGGATTGTTTTCTCCACTCTACTAATCTCAGAATATACATTCAGTTAGCCTACGTCGTGATTCAGATAGACAAGTGGGTGAAGTGTATCGTAACAACCTGAATGTTAATTGATTTTGTGCTGCTGTAAGTACCGAATTTTTGCTGGCTTATCATACTCGGAAAGTATGAGAGCGAAGTGAAAAGTTGGCAGTCTGGTACGGTTTGTTATGTTGGTATGTGTTGAGCAATAACGTAAGTCAAGTGTCAGTTTGACCTGCGGGATAGCTGTCTTTATACAGCTTTATAAATTTCTACGTATTTATTTTTGACCGGTGAACTGCGATAATGTGCTGATATAAAGTACATTTTTATGAAATGTTGTTCTCTAACAGAAATTAGTCCAAAATCTGTTGAAAATTTATGATTTCCGCTCCTGTATTTAGGACGCTGGTTGAAATCAAACTAGACCGTACTTTTATCCATGGTGGTACACCGTTGTTTACAATAAGATTAAAAGAGCAGGCGCACACTATTACAGACCAAAATCGCTGTCGTCAGTCCGTTGCAAAACGCTAGATACTTCGTAAACTCGACCGTTTTTAACCAGTGCGCTGTTTAGAACGGGGGTTTTCTCTGTCACGCTGATAAATGGTCGATGGCCATCCAACGGCAAGAAACGCGTAGCTCGGATTTGATGGAAGACGACCTTCGTATTGCATCTGTTGCCTGGAATCGTGGGCAAAGTGGAATGGCTGATCCGTTTGGACTTGTTTCACAGTGTAGACTGTACGAGCTGCTATTCTGAGCGTCCTTCAGTGCTGTTGGGCACTTCATAAAGTGTATTATAGACTTCAGGTAATGATGGTGTTTTTTAAATGTACACTACTGGCCATTAAAATTGCCACACCAAGAAGAAATGCAGACGATAAACGGGTATTCCTTGGGCAATGTGATTACATTTTCACACAATTTTGGTGCATAGATCCTGAGAAATCAGTACCCAGAACAACCACCTCTGGCCGTGATAACCGCCTTGATACGTCTGGACATTGACTCAAACAGAGCTTGGATGGCGTGTATAGGTACAACTGTCCATGCAGCTTCAACACGATACCACAGTTCATCAAGAGTAGTGACTGGCGTAATGTGACGAGCCAGTTACTCGGCCACCATTGACCAGACGTTTTCAATTGGTGAGAGATCTGGAGAATGTGCTGGCCAAGACAGCAGTCGAACTTCTGTATCCAGAAAGGCCCGTGCAGGACCTGCAACATGCGGTCGTACATTATCCTGCTGCAAGGTAGGGTTTCGCAGGGATCGAATGAAGGGTACAGCCACAGGTCGTAACACATCCGAAATGTAACGTCCACTGTTCAAAGTGACGTCAATGCGAACAAGAGGAGATCGAGACGTGTAACCAATGGCACCCCATACCATCATGCCGGGTGATACCCCAGTATGGCGATGACGAATACACGTTTCCAATGTGCGTTCACCGCGATGTCGCCAAACACGGATGCGACCATCATGATGCTATAAAAAGAACCTGAATTCATCCGAGGAAATGACGTTTTGCCATTCGTGTACCCAGGTTCGTCATCGAGTACACCATCACAAGCGCTCCTGTCTGTGATGAAACGTCAAGGATAACCGCAGCCATGGTCTCCGAGCTGATAGACCATGCTGCTGCAAACGTTGTCGAACTGTTTGAGCAGATGGTTGTTGTCTCTCCAAACATCCCCATCTTTTGACTCAGGGATCGAGACGTGGCTGAACGATTCGTTACAGCCATGCGGATAAGATGCCTGTCATCTCGACTGCTAGTGATACGAGGCTGTTGGGATCCAGCACGGCGTTCCGTATTACCCTCCTGAACCCACCGATTCCATATTCTGCTAACAGTCATTGGATGTCGATCAACGCGAGCAGCAATGTCGCGATACGATAAACCGCCATCGCGATAGGCTACAATCCGACCTTTATCAAAGTCGGAAACGTGATGGTACGCATTACTCCTCCATACACGAGGCCTCGCAACAACGTTTCATTAGGCAACGCCGGTCAACTGCTGTTTGTGTATGAGAAATCGGTTGGAAACTTTCCTCATGTCAGTACGTTGTAGGTGTCGCCACCGGCGCCAATCTTGTGTGAATGCTCAGAAAAGCTAAGCATTTGCATATCACAGCATCTCCTACCTGTCGGTTAAATTTCACGTCTGTATCACATCTTCTTCGTGGTGTAGCAATTTTAATGGCCGCTAGTGTAGTTTAGCGGTCGCACTCACTTAAATTTGTAATTTTTTTAACTCACTGTTATCTCTGTTTATTGAATTTGAGCTCTGTTGATATTTTACGAATATTGTGAATCGCTTCTGTAATCTATTTTGTACTCACGATAAACGTAAATTCAATTTTCTGGTCTTTGTTGAAGCTAGGTGGGCGTTCTCGTTCGATTGTTATTTATACATTGTTTTATGGATCAGGCTTCAGTTTAAATCAGGCTATGTACATTGCTAAAGGTTTCTGTCTGTCCATGTTACACGTATTCCTGTCTATCGTAGTCGAGCCCGGTTTATAATTTATCAGCGTTATTTGTGCTGGTTTCGGTACGCAGGGTTAACTTAACTGTCTGTTATTGTAGCCAGCTGGACGTTGTTCCTTAAATTTTATTTGTAAATCTTTTATCATTCTCCATTTGTTTCACAGAATTTTTTTGACTGGAAAGTTACCTGTTTTGATCTGACAGCTAAACGTTAATCCAAGTTGGGCTTATTATAATTGGAACGATAGTTACTGAAATTTTTTTATCTCTTTTTTAGTTCATAGTGTGGTTTATTTACTTTATGTTGAACCACCGTAGTAGGATGGAACTCAAGGGTCTGACATCTGAAGTTAAACTGGCCAATTTCAGTTTCATAAATTTTTTGTTTGTTCGCTTGCAATCATTTGAGTTTCTCAGTATTACACACACAATAATTATTTGGAGTACCATTTCATAACTAAATTTATGTTTACTGTTCAAATGTTACATATTTGTGACCTGCTACCTTATCATTGCCAGTTCCTCGTTTGTTAGAGTAATTCATTTTCTGGGTTAGGAGAAGATTCTCTCAAAGAACTAGTGGGGATTCAAGAAAAAAAGATCTCTGTAACGCAGCTTGAATTTTTATTCGTACACAGTATCCTGAAAATAGTAGATGCAGTGAACAGGTAGATTCTGTATTCCTAGATTTCCGAAAGGCGCTAGGCATTGTACTACCTCGTCAAGTATTGACCAAAATACGATCATAAGGAGAATCTTCGTAAGTATGTGACTAGCTCGAGGTATATTTGCCTACTGGACTCCAGTACATTACACTGGGCGGCGAGTGTTTCACAAAAACAAAAGCAACATCGGGGTTCAATTCTACTCTGTTGTGCAATGTTTGATGTACCATACGGCGTGTGTAGGTGTGATGGCTTCCAACGTTTTGTTTGCAATGAAGTGGTCGCGACTAAAAACTCCTATTTATTAATCTACATTTGAGAACGGCAAAACATCTATGACTTGAATCGAGTTCACGACCTTGACTGTAATTCTAAATGATTGATACTAATGCATCGAAATTAGGAAAGCCTCCACCATGACTGGCACTAATAGCAAAGAGCTCTGTGATTAAACCAATGGAACTTAACACATTCACTGTCAAAGATTCCCTGTCTGCAGAGTCGTGGTCGGTATATGACTGAATTCAGTTCTGCGAAGGGCAAAGCTGCAGAGCCAATTTCGCAGTGATGACAGCCGTCATCCAGACGAAGGGTATTCTGTGACTGCAAATTCTGACTACACAGACGACATCAGATGACGTCCGCCAACTCCTAACGTCGAAGCTACGTCAGCACAATACTGGACAGGAAATAGGAATTCTGCTTGCCCACAAGACAAGAGCAGATACTTGCCGCAAGCTTGCTGTCGTAAAGAAGCACTTTGTAATGACTTAGGCATCACAAAGAAGGCTCACAAGAAGTGATGCAGTCCCTAGTGGCGAAACAGCACTTTATCAAATCTAAGGTTGTTCAGTGACGCCCTGCCAGTAATGTGTCACGACGCTAAACAATGTTGTGTGTCCTCTCGACACGTGGCAGAGGTACTTCCCGTCGCAGAGTACCCAGTTTAGAGCAAACCTCGTCTTGTTATGCAGCCATTCACCTCACCCGTTATAAACGGAAACCTCCCACTCCACCAGTCGTGAAGTTGTCAACAAACTGCCTTAAACTGATATTCAGTTCGGTAGAAACTTCTAGAACAAATTACAACTACACCTATGACTACAAATTTAACAAGTTAGGTTCATTTCACTGCCTAGTGGCGGGAATACACCTTGGCGCCTGTCGTGAAAACTTCTGCGAGCGTTAGCTCACATCGTGGCAGGTATTTCTCCTACATACCCATGTGTTAAAAGTCTAGTGGCGGCGCTTTTAAGGTGCTATCTCTATGATCATAATCCTTTAACATTGCCTTGCTCCCAACGATTTCTTAGCAGTTTTGCATTTTAGGTAGTACACAAGCGACCTGCCAAAAATGAGCCGAATCGATGACCGTGTGTGATGGGTTTCCCTTGACAATGGAACAGGAAAGAAAATGGCAACTTATTTTGAAGGTCCGTCTTGATGTCACAAACTTTTACACTTCACCATAAGTGGTTTCGGCTACTGCTATCTTCAGATCTGTTACAAACGAAAAACAGAGAGAGGTGGCGCAGTGGTTAGCACACTGTACTCGCATTCGAGAGAACGACGATTCAATCCCGCGTCCAGCCATCCTGATTTAGGTTTCCCGTGATTTCCCTAAATCGCTCCAGGCAAATGCCGGGATGATTCCTTTGAAAGGACACGGCCGACTTCCTTCCCCGTTCTTCCCTAATCCTTGAGACCGATTACCTCACAGTTTGGTCTCTTCACTGAAAAACAACCCAACAACAACAACAACAACAAACGAAAACAGTGGTGAATCCAACTAAGTTCAATTAGTTGAAGCAAAATGAATAACAGAATTAGTGATATACAAGAAAAATAAAAAATATTAACAGCCATGTATACCAGCCATACATACTATAAAATATTCTTATCTAGATATCAACGTCAAATTAAACGTGTATGTACATATTAAGTGCTAATGATGACGTGGTATATATACAAATAACTGAGGTGAGTAGAGGGCACTAAGCTAGTGTGCATGAGTAATCAATGTAGTAAATTTAATAATTAAAGTACAGTATGCGTAGTCATTAATTCAAAGTACTTCACAAAGAGAAATTAGCGTCTGATAATAAACATGTACTGACGTACAGTATATGGGACTAGATGCATACGTAAAATCCACATGAGCGGTGTAAATAGTAAAAATGGGAAGGTAAAACACACAATTGTGTAGAAGCCAGTATAAAAAGTTCAAAAATAAAATCACGTCTATAAATCTGAACCTTCAGGCATGACAAAACATTTTAACCATACCCGTAAGTGGAAATACATAATTTAGTTTCTTATAACGCTGATATTGTTTGTAACAGATCTGAAGATGGCATTAACAGAAACCAGTAATAGTGAAGCGTGAAAGTTTGTGTGATCAAGACCGACTATTAAAATAAAGTGTCACAATATGATCACGGACTCATTTGCAGACATTATGTCTTCAGTTGATGAATGAAAATGGATTACATTGGTGTTACGTACACTGTGCCGTGTACCGTTCTGAAGCTTGCTGAGTATTTATGCAAATGTGCGTTGCATCGGTACCGGCCTCCCAGAATTGGTGCGGCAAAATTTTTGACATCGAAAGGGGGCTCATTTCTATGGGCTGAAGGAAAATTGCAAAAGTTTCGCTATCGATCCCTGGCGAGAAAAACGCTGAAAGCTGACGACAGCAACACTCCAAGAAGGAACCGCCGGGGTCACACTTGAGACGATATTGGGTACTTGTTATGTGGACAAAAGCAGATGATGGTAGGCAACGTTGCTAGGTATTTGTAAGTATCCGAACGCCAAGTATGAGCTAAACCATTCCAGTGATTCAGCCAGGTTAAAACATAATCACATTTATCTACAGAGTCGAGCGCTCTGATATAGTCAACAACTGACTGACTGACATGTTGGAATTAGAGTTTATATGAGAAGCAGAGCTATGTTAAGAGTGAAAAGCGCGGTGGCTATGAGTGTCGTCCAGAGATTGGCTTCCGATTATTACGAAGTGCTGACCTAACTGAAAGGTTTTGAAGCGGAGATAATAAAAGTACAGCTGTAAGTCATTCAGAAGCGGCTAGTGAGTAATACAGCTGATGGTTCACATTCGAATTCAAAATTGCCTGTTTATGTGAAAATCATTACAAAGAGCACATACAGATTTAATAAAAGTATGGATATATGTCAAACTGACCTAAAATACCACCACTGCAACCTGTAAATATCAGTCAAAGTTAAAAATGTTCAATTCATGTACACAAAGTTCTGTTGTCTTTCTTTGAATCAATGAAGTCAGTGACTTCTGGTGAAATTTGCCATGCTTTGCCTCTTGTCGTTTATGGAACGCATTGTTTATTCCTTAAAGCCAATCTCAGTTCCTGTGCTTCTTAAAAATATTTAAAAGGAACGCGAAGCAACTTTGTTATCTGGCACAGTAGGAGTAAGCGCTGCTATTCATAATGATTTATGGAACGTAGATTTTGATGTAGATGTTGAACTATTTAAATTATCCCTTATCATTTAGCTACAATATAGCAGGTCAGCAACTGGAAGCAGTTAATTCCATAAATTATCTGCGAGTACGCATTAGGAGTGATTTAAAATGGAATGATCATATAAAGTTGATCGTCGATAAAGCAGATGCCAGACTGAGATTCATTGGAAGAATCCTAAGGAAATGCAATCCGAAAACAAAGGAAGTAGGTTACAGTACGCTTGTTCGCCCACTGCTTGAATACTGCTCACCAGTGTGGGATCCGTACCAGATAGGATTGATGGAAGAGATAGAGAAGGTCCAACGGAGAGCAGCGTGCTTCGTTAGAGGATCATTTAGTAATCGCGAAAGCGTTACGGAGATGATAGATAAACTCCAGTGGAAGACTCTGCAGGAGAGACGCTCAGTAGCTCGGTACGGGCTTTTGTTGAAGTTTCGAGAACATACCTTCACCGAAGGGTCAAGCAGTATATTGCTCCCTCCTACGTATATCTCGCGAAGAGACCGTGAGGATAAAATCAGAGAGATTAGAGACCACACAGAGTCATACCGACAATCCTTCTTTCCACGAACAATACGAGACTGGAATAGAAGGGAGAACCGATAGAGGTACTCAAGGTACCCTCCGCCACACACCGTCAGGTGGCTGGCGGAGTATGGATGTAGATATAGATATATTGAAGCAAATGGTAAATCCCTTCTAAGAGACGTCAATCCAGGTAAATGATTCATTTTAAAGTAATATTAGGACTATTAGCTTAGTAATCTGTTACAGGTAATCTAGGAAGCGAGAGAGGTCAAGGAGAGGAATTCCATAGCAACATTAGTTGACACGAGCTGGTTTATAACTTACTCTTTCTCTAGCCGAAACACAAAGGGATTCGGGTGGTTTCTATATACGCAGCAGTAATTAACTGTATTAATTATTTCTGGATGAGGCGGCGCTTTGAAACTGGCTCGGACATTTCCGCGTCACTCGCAGCGTTGGATGGGCGGCGCCCGAGGGCTGGAGGGTGGACGCACGATATTGTCGCAAGGGGTGGAACAATAGTCCGGGGGTAAAGCCGCGTCACTCCTGCAGGATAGGGGGCGGGGGTGAAAAATAACGAGCGAGCCTTTTTCGCAACTGGACGCCGACAGAATTATTTTCGCTTTGTATCAATTACGGAGTGGATAATGGTCGCGGATGTGCAAATTACTGCGTTTTTTAAATGTAGGTAAAACATGAAATGTTTGTTTCAGAGAGGCAGAGGTGTTGTTATCACAAATGTTGGGGAAGTGTGACGGGCACGTTTACGCACCAAGGGCACGTCCACAAAGCGCGTCATTGTCTGTAAGAAGAATTTCACGAGATGTAATTTCATTTTTAAGTCATAAGGCAGTCGGCTTGTATAATCGTGTCCTCTATCTTCTCCTGCCTTGTTTTAAATTCTTACTATATACGTTAATATTATACGTGACACCCTCTTAAAGCTGTTTCCTATAACATAGACTTGGTTTTGAAAGTTTCTTGCAGATTAAGACTATTTTTCGGATCACGACTCTAACCAGGAACGCTGCCTTTTCGCAAACAATGCTGTTACCGGCTGTACTATCAGGGGGCGATTCATGACATATCCTCGCTGTTGTACCGGCCATTAAAATTGCTACACCAAGAAGAAATTCAGATGATAAACGGGTATTCATTGGACAAATATATTATACTAGAACTGACATGTGATTACAGTTTCACGCAATTTGGGTGCATAGATCCTGAGAAAACAGTACCCAGAACAACCACCTCTGGCGGTAATAACGACCTTCATTCGCCTGGGCATTGAGTCAAACAGACGTGTACAGGTACAGTTGCCCATACAGCTTCAACACGATACCACAGTTCATCAAGAGTAGTGACTAGTGTATTGTGACGAGCCAGTTGCTCGGCTACCATTGACCAGACGTTTTCAATTAGTGATAGATCTGAAGAATGTGCTGGCCACGTCAGCAGTCGGACATTTTCTGTATCCAGAAAGGCCCGTACAGGACCTACAACGTGCGGTCGTGCATTATCCTACTGAAATGTAGGGTTTCGCAGGGATCGAATGAAGGGTAGAACCACGGGTCGTAACACATCCGAAATGTAATGTCCACTGTTCAAAGTGCCGTCAATGCGAACAAGAGGTGACCGAGACGTGTAACCAATGGCACCCCATACCATCACGGCGGGTGATACGGCAGTATGGCGATGACGAATACACGCTTCCAATGTGCGTTCACCGCGATGTCGCCAAACACGGATGCGACCATCATGATTCTGTAAATAGAACCTGGATTCATCACAAAAAATGACTTTTGCCATTCGTGCACCCAGGTTCGTCGTTGAGTACACCATTGCAGGCGCTCCTGTCTGTGATGCACCGTCAAGGGTAACCGCAGCCATGGTCTCCGAGCTGATAGTCCATGCCGCTGTAAACGTCGTCGAACTGTTCGTCCAGATGGTTGTTGTCTTGCAAACGTCTCCATCTGTTGACTCAGGGATGGAGACGTGGCTGCACGATCCGTTACAGCCATGCATATTAGATGCCTGTCATCTCGACTGCTAGAGATACGTGGCCGTTAGGATCCAGCACGGCGTTCCGTATTACCCTCCTGAACCACCGATTCTATATTCTGCTAACAGTCATTAGATCTCGACCAACGCGAGCAGCAATGTCGCGATACGATAAACCGCACTCGCGATAGGCTACAATGTGACCTTTATCAAAGTCGGAAACGTGACGGTCCGCATTTCTCCTCCTTACACGAGGCATCACAACAACGTTTCACCAGTCAACGCCGGTCGACTGCTGTTTGTGTATGAGAAATCGGTTGGAAACTTTCCTCGTGTCGGCACGTTGTAGGTGTCACCAACGGCGCCAACCTCGTGTGAATGGTCTGCAAAGCTAATCATTTGCATATCACAGCATCTTCTTCCTCTCAGTTAAATTTCGCGTCCGTAGCACGTCATCTTCGTGGTGTAGCAATTTTAATGGCCAGTAGTGTACTTCCGCCAGTGCCTCTTCTACCTTTCAGACTTCTCAGATGTACTTCTTCATATCTGGCCTGGGAAGTAGAAGAGAAGTTCTCGAGAAAGTAAAACTGCGAGTAAAGGTATTGAGCCATGTTTGGATAGCTCACTTGGTAGAATATTTACCACGAAGGGCAAACTTTTCGGGTTTGAGTCCTGATCCGGTATACTGTTTTAATATTCAACTAAGTTTTAACCTAGCAGGCAGTCCTCTGCAAAGTGAAAGACTTCTTCTAGTCTTTGTCTTCCCATACTGCTTTGTACATACGAAGGAAGAGAAAGAAGGTTGTTGCACTCGGCTTATGACGACAATGCACAGGATGGTTCAAATGCCTCTGAGCACTATGGGACTTAACATCTGAGGTTCTCAGTCCTCTAGAACTTAGAACTACTTAAACGTAAGTAATCTAAGGACAACATACACATCCATGCCCGGGGCAGAATTCGAACCTGCGACCGTAGGGGCGCACGGTTCCAGACTGAAGCGCCTAGAACCGCTCGGGCACACCGGCGGGCGCCAATGTACAGGAGGTCGAATGGTCAGGACTTAAGACTGGGCATCCAGGGCTGCCGCTAAATGACAGAATAGGAAATTAAGTCAAATAAAGAGAATGTATTTCAGTGCATGAAATACAAAGGGCGCGCCTGAGGAGGAAGTTGTGAGGTGTAGGCCAGTCTAGGAGGTCGAGCAACGAAATAAAGTGGGTAACGGGAGGGGAGGCGGTTCATGCCAAATTACGCTGAATGCCGGCCACGGGGCGCAGAGTCAGATGCTCCGCCTCCCCAAAAAGAAGTATGTTCTAGTCGAGGTCCTGATCACAAGATAGCGAACCAACTGTGTTCTGTACTGCAGTATCCTCCAACGTCCCCACATGTCAGCAGTATCGCACGCAGACTATTGGCTAAAACCGAAAGCGTGCAGTTTCAGTACAGGGCTCAAGGCGTCTCATGTCAGCAGCTTTAAATGGACAGAACTGCCTCGGTTCTGAAAGGCAGGCAACTTGTGTCACGTAGGCACTGTGGAAGTTGCTCTGGGAGTAAACTTGTAACGACTTGAGTGGGACTTCTGAAATAATTTTCTAAAACCAATTCATTAAATAGTCCTCGACTGGCTGCCATCTTTTATAAATTTTCACCTGTACACCTTTTCCAGCTGTACTGTTTTGGCTAATTGGTCCTTGAATAAAATGTAATATACATGAAATGCAATTGCGAATGTGGACTATCATCAGCTGTATAAGGGAATGGTGGCAACGAAAATTTGTGCCGGACCGGGAGTCGAAGCCGGATTTCCTGCGTATCGCGAACGGTCGCGTTGCACGTGCATGCCTGTCCCAAGGAGTAATTCGGAATAACACAGGCGATGAAATATCGTATAAAGTGTAATATGATACAATATGACTTAAAACCAACAGGGCTACACAGATTGCGTCGTGATCATGTGATGGGTACATGGGAGGCATATGAAACAACAGAAAACGTTCGCGGGTGATCACGAGAAACAACAGAAAAATTCATCTTCTATCTCATCGGCTACGTAGCGTTGACTCCCGTGAGATCTACCTGGATGAAAATTGAGAGCTGAGACACGAAAATAGCTTGACACAAGTGTCTTGGTGTACATCAGTTTCGGCAATTGAGTCTGTTACTTAAGTTGACAGTTAAATTTTGAAGTTCAATTTGGAACTTAAGTTTCGAAGCACACGTTTAACAAAGAGAGTTTGGAGAATGTGGTCTTTCTGACATGTACAGGGGATGATAAAAGTATGGAAACACACTGCGAGAAATTCACATGCCTGCCAAACGTGCAGGTTTCACTGTTGTATTTGACCACGAAAGGCACCTGTGCAATAACCTCAAAAAATGGTTCAAATGGCTCTGAGCACTATGCGACTTAACTTCTTAGGTCATCAGTCGCCTAGTACTTAGAACTACTTAAACCTAACTAACCTAAGGACATCACACACATCCATGCCCGAGGCAGGATTCGAACCTGCGATCGTAGCGGTCGCTCGGCTCCAGACTGTAGCGCCTAGAACCGCACGGCCACTCCTGCCGGCGCAATAACCTCAATCCGCTGCAAGTGTCATCTATGGTCTGAACTGTGTTCCTTGCATTTCAGAGTAGATTACGCCGGACCTCAGAGCGTCTGAGCTTGGGAAAACTGTTGGTGTTTGTATGGTCGATGCCTCTTTAACCAAGGTATTTGGTATTTCAAGAGGCACCCTATACAAATTTATACCGCATACAGGGAAAACAGGAAAAAATGGCTCTGAGCACTATGGGACTCAACTTCTGAGGTCATTAGTCCCCTAGAACGTAGAACTAGTTAAACCTAACTAACCTAAGGACATCACACACATCCATGCCCGAAGCAGGTGTCGAACCTGCGACCGTAGCGGTCCCGCGGTTCCAGGCTGCAGCGCCTAGAACCACACGGCCACTTCGGCCGGCGAAAACAGGAAAACATCACATGCTAGATCGTAGTGCAGACGAAAGTGTATGTTAAGTGATTGTGAAAGACTGTCCTTGAGGAAGATCGTGGCGAAAAATAAGGGACAACAGCTGCAAAAGTTACTGTTGTACAAAATGTCGCAGACAACATGAAAGGAGCTCAGTAAATTCGGAATTTCTGGACGCGTTGCAATTCCAACACCACTCATAAGTGATGCAGATACTTATAACAGTGATACGTGGTGCCGAAGCCATAAGACCAGGACTATGGAACAATTGAAGTAAGTCACTTGGTCGGATGAGCCTTGGTTAACACTGATGCCCATATCTGGTCGTCCCAAGAATGAAACATGGTGGGGGTTCTATAATGATTTTGGCAGCCATATCACGGATTATTCTTGATGTTCAATGAGTCTTATGGTTGCAGTCGATGGTTGCCCGAATTTCCGACGTTCCACATTTCACTTCCACTCCATGCTGTGCTTCATTGTACATTTTTGGAACATCCCACTTACAGCTTTATTTAAAGAAGAAAGGTTTAGAAAGGTTTCATCGCCCGTGTCAAATTATTTCTGGTGTCTCCCTGGCTTTGGTTAGCCTAGGAAATCTTGCTCCCTGTAAGAAAAAGAATTCTTGTACTTCTTCTACTGCTGTGTCATTCCTAATTTCGGTATGAGAAAGTCGTTACTCTCCTCTCTGTTGCTTTTAATCAAATTCGTCTTTGCTTGGTTTACACTTATAGCATATTCGGAGGCTGAATATGTAATCCATTGTGAGTCTGCAAAGGGTTTGTCTGTAAGTAACTTACCGGCTACCGGCAACGATTTTCTTTTATTTATATATTAAACGACGCGTTTCGGAAAATGATTGCCATTTTCAAGTGTGTTTTCTCTTTCTGCTATGCCATTTTTCCGTAATGCTTTTGATTTTATAGTGGCGAGATCTGGAAGAGATCGTACTTACAGTTTTCTTACTGTCCACTAGTGCAGAGTCTCACACATGTTGTGTATAATGGGCAAAATCAGATTATTAGAGCCAAGTCAGGCAATGAAAGCTGTATAAAAGTGCAGAAACCTTATTTTAACAAGAAAAAATGCAGCAAGAAATAAATATAATGCAACAGACTGCAGTTGCTAATGATTATACTGCTTCCATGTTTGACACAGTACTACACAAAGTGAAGAATTACCCTTACACAGTGCACCATACAAGAAAAAGACAAAAACAAATGTATATATAGCATGCCATATATTGGAAATATATTGCAGAAGACTACAAATGCATTCAAAAATCCCAGAGTAAAAGTTGGGTTTTCTACTTCAGATAAACTACAACAAAAACTTATACATAATATAAAGTGTAATCATGACCCATATTCAGACTCTGAAATATGCAAAGTAAGATGCCAGGAATGGTCCATTTTCTGCTTATGACAAACAGTCCGACATTTCAGCACCAGGTACTCAGAGCACATTAAAGTCTACACACATACACACACACACACACACACACACACACACACACACACACACAGAGAGAGAGAGAAACAGAGAGAGAGAGAGAGAGAGAGAGAGTACACGAACAACAGGAGCAATAGCTACACACATTCATAATACAGGAGACACATCTAGAAAAATAGAGAAAATGTCAAAGCACTCCATAGACTAGATAAAGGCGATAAAAATAGGACATAAAATGGATTGATTAGAAGAGCTGGAGATATATTCTCATCACAGAAAATATGAAGACAAAATGATAAACGAAAAACTTAAATTTCTTCAGAGGCTTTGACAATATACTGAAATAAAAATAGTAACATATAGAAATAGGCACCATCGTAAAACAAATATAAGCAAATTATAATCCATATTGTTAAGATAAATTCGTTCTGTACAAAATCACATCATATTTTGTGAAAGACATGTAACATTATCTCTGTCAGCTACATCTAAATATATTTTGTAGCTGTTTTTCTATGTATTCTCATTATATACTGCGCACAAATAGTTGTGTGTGATATTTGACGTGTGTGAGATTCAGCACAAATGGACAATAAGAAAACTGTAAGTAAGATTTCTTTCAAATCCCGATACTAACTACATATAAAAGTCGGTAAGTAACTAAAAATTGGATATTGTATATATATTTCGGTAAAGACGATAAAACAAAGCAGAACCTCCCACGTCAAAAATAATACGCAAAAAAGGCATAGTACAAAGAGAAAACACACTTGAAAATGCGAATCATTTCCCGAAATGCGTTGTCTAAAATACAAATGAAAGAAAATCGTGACTGGTAGCAGAAAAGATGTTTACAAACAAACACATTTTTTTCACAGTTGAAGGCTTTCAAAAAACCATAACGGACAAAATCAGATTGTGAGTCTGCATTAACCCAGCCAGAAGGGTTGCGTTGTCTACGAAACTTAGTATTGGTGTCTGGTCCTCTCGCGCATTTGTTCCATTTCCTAATTTTTCCTTTTGCTTCTTAGATATAACAGCTGAATAATAGTGACAGTGAGGTGCAATTATGTCTTAAATTCCTCTTTTAACACGAACTTGTCTTCCTCCACAGTCCAGTTTTATTGCAACCATTTATAGATTCCAGAATGAGATTTTCACTCTGCAGCGGAGTGTGCGCTGATATGAAACTTCCTGACAGATTGAAACAGTTTTAATCTGGCAGAAAGTTTCATTTATAGATTATTCATCTGTTACTGTACCGTAGCCCTAATTTAATTAGCTGTAATGTAAGGAAACGAATCTGTCGGGGAACACTAGCATTAGCTTTCGCGAGAGACGCGAAGCCGCCATGCTAGCCAGGGCTAAATTCCAGGAAGGTGCCCAGACTGGATTTGTTTCGCCGCCGGCGATTCACACGCCAAGAGTGGCATTTGTTGGAAAGGATGCTGAGTTCTTCTCGGTCATGCTTTTTGTTACCAGTAAGGGGCGTTGTGAGACACGGAGTTCTGTACGCCTGGGACTCGCGACCCTAGGAGGGAAAGCTTGTTTCGATGTACACGATGTATGAGACGTTCCCACGACACTTTGGCGGTGAAATCCAAGAGAATAGTTGATAACTAAAATAGAAAAGAAAGAGAACTCTTGGTGTTATGGAGGAGACTGGCGGGTAGAAGACGGGTACTTAGCTAGTTGTACCAAAGCTCACGTTTCACGCGAGGAATAGGATGGGAAACGAAGCTTTTATAAGGGCAGGGAAAATGAAACTGAGGATCAATCTACGGTAAGCTGTGAATTGGAGCAGTTTTTCGTCTGAACTGTTGGAACTGATTCGCAGGATCATCTCACAACCGTTTCCAGTGCATAACAGCGAATATTAAATGTCAGCGACCTACCTCGATCGATTACAGGCATAACATTTGCTTACTGAGCCGCAGCTGGACGAAAGATCCATTCCGTACCAGCCATAGCAGCAGCATTCCTCAAACATGACAAACAACGTAATGCACACCCCTACTTCAAAGTTGAAGCGACCCTGGCAGTACCGGTCGTTATTATTCATATCTGCAATCAACTGTTTGTGTAGGTATACAGAATGAATGTTATCTCTTTCACGTCTTTTTGGGGAAAAAAAAGTTATGCATAACTGCGTAGACCAAGAAATTAATCTATTTCAACAGCTACGCTGACCAGGGTGATGTGTATTTAGGTGAGGATGGACACGCACAATGACTTGCGCGAAACCTGCGTTGCCCGTGAAGTATAAACACATCGTCGAAAAGCTTTTCATATGTGGTACAAATAATAAGTCGATATGCTGCGGAAGAAATGCCCGAATTTAGTCCCTGTAAGCCTGTTTAGCAGTGCTTGTGTTACTAAAATGCGGGAATAGGCAAATGGGTAAAAACTTTTCTTTTTATTCCAGACGAGTTATTCGAACCCTAAGTGTCGTCGACATTTTTCAATAAAAGCTATGTATAAACTGCTTTAAAAGACTGTTTTCTTGCCCTCATATCTTCCATGGTAGCTTCCCTTGATGTTACAGTGTCCACTCATTTCTGCTACTTATCTGTACCTGCGAGATCTTGTCTCCATTTAATGTGTCGCTTGAGACGCAGTTCATTTACTGCTAACTGCTGTATCCTTATACGGTCATATCATGAAGCTGTGTTAATAGCTGCTGTGGACTTCAATGGCAGTGTCTCGGCGTATTGCTACGTCCGAAATGCTACAGCTGGCTGTGGTCGGGAGAGTTACCCGTCACCGTAAGGGATAAGCCCACTAGACAAAAATATAAGTCACTCCCCAGATATTATACTAATGCCACTTAGCACAGTCTCTGCCTTGATACTGGACTTAGTTCAGTGAGGCAGAGAGTTCATATGTATCGATAGGTATGCCATGTCTTGCTAAAGCGACTCATTGTATCAGAATAACAAAGCGATTGACACCTACTTATTTGCAGGACAGTTACCATGCCAGCAGCTAGTTAGAGGATGAAAAAATGGTTCAAATGGCTCTGAGCACTATGGGACTCAACATCTTAGGTCATAAGTCCCCTAGAACTTAGAACTACTTAAACCTAACTAACCTAAGGACATCACACACACCCATGCCCAAGGCAGGATTCGAACCTGCGACCGTAGCAGTCCCGCGGTTCCGGACTGCAGCGCCAGAACCGCTAGACCACCGCGGCCGGCGAGTTAGAGGATGAGATTGGTCACGCTTACTGTTCTCTTAACTGATGTATCATTCTGATACCTGAGGTGCCCGTTGTAACAGTCAGGTAACACTTTCAGTCTGTATTTAACAACTGCGATTCATTTTCATTCGTAGTTTTGTTTCTGTGTGTCGCTCATTCATTTTACGTGATAGAATGTTCTAAACTAGCTGCTAAAGTTGGCATCAAAGTGATGACACCGTTAACACCCTTTAAAGAAGTCCAATACGGCACGTTAACGGGCAGCGGCTGTACGTATTCAAAACGGAATCGCCTACCTGTTTCTGCCATATCAATATTCTGTGCGCAGACAAAAGTGAAGCGACATTAACGGCCACTCCAACGCTCGATTGTCAATCAGTTTTTTATTCTCACTGAGGTGTAGATCCCATAAGGATACCGAACTTGTGGGGGGTTGATTGCTACATCTCATCCGCTGTTTCAAATAGCCGAAGAATTTTTCAGTGAGATTAACATCAGCTGATAGTCTTTTAGCCCCAGCTTCGCCTGCTGACGCAAGTAATACATATATTGCAGACATCTCCTCTTTCACTCTCTCTCTCTGCCCATCCCCTAGTCCTCCCTTTCTCTTTCCTATCTTCCCCTACCTCTATGTCTATTTCCTCCTCCCTCCCTCTCTCTCTTTCAATCTCCTCCTCCTCCCCCTCTCTCTGTACTTCACCTCCTATCCTTGTCTCTGTCCACATTTTCCTTGTACCTCCCCTCTCTCTGACTATCTCCTTCTCCACCTCTCTCTACCAGTCACTTCCCCAACCCTCTTTTTGTCCCTCGCCTCATCCCTTCTTTGTCAGTCCAAGAACTACTCTCTCTCTCTCTCTCTCTCTCTATCAGTCCCCTAGAACTTAGAACTACTTAAACCTAACTAACCTAAGGACAGCACACAACACCCAGCCATCACGAGGCAGAGAAAATCCCTGACCCCGCCGGGAATCGAACCCGGGAACCCGGGCGTGGGAAGCGAGAACGCTACCGCACGACCACGAGATGCGGGCACTATGTTTGGTAGAATCCATCCAGTTGTTTAGCAGAAGTTGTGGGACACACAAACACATACACACACACACACAGACACACACACACACACACACACACACAAGTATACACATTTTTACACTTGTGTATGATTTAGTACAGCAGTCAAAATGCCTTTGGGTGTCTGAGTGTCTGTCAGACCAGGAACCTAGATGTGGAGCCCTATGAAAACTGCTGTTGTTATCTTGCAAGACTGTAATGTACATAGCACACTTAACATGGAGTTGTAGAAGAAAGGGCATTAATTGGTTACCAAGAGTGTTGAGGTAAGCATCCTAGGTCGAGTTGACAGTAACTGGAATGAGTGCACTCAACTCATAGTATGAAGAACACTCCTAAAACATCACAAACGGCTCCTGCACTGCACGGCAGCCTCCATACAATGTTGAGTAAAAGCCCTGTTGTGTCTTTGGTGGACTCAATTCCATTTGAAAAGAGGCAAATTTGCTAATAGTCTGAACTCATCACATGTCTCCCGGCAGCTACTGTCAAATTTCTGTGTTGTTTGATCCACTGAAGGCGTGCAACTCTGTAAGCGATGGCTATTTGCGAGGTAGCAAACTCTAAGTCTCCGTTGAATGAAGCTACTGAGGGAGCTGGAGTAGTGGTTAGCAGATTGGAATCGCATTCGGAATGAGAACGGGTTCAAATCTGCACCCGATTATCCTGATTTAGGTCTTCAATGACTTCCGCATTCCTTCAAAAGGGCACGAGCGACTACCCTCCCTATCCTTGAAACACTATGAGCTTTCCTCCACCTCTAATTGCCTAGTTGTCCATTCGACGTTAATGAACCCTCTTCCAGAGTGTTCACTAAGGAAGTGGTTCAAATGTAACTGCATTCACTGTCAATGGCAATACCTATTGAGTTTCTGTCTCTTCTCCGGTCCTTGTCAGTTATGACTTTTTTTTATGAAGACTATTCTCAAGCCGCTTTATATGGCTGCGTCTGACACATTATTGCTTTTAGACACGATCGAGAGGCCGCGTTGATACAGTAACTAGTGGAGCAGCTACATTCACTGTGTGGTGACAGGCATGTTCAGAGATGATAGTCCCTTTCTGCCTTTCCGTTACATTTCCAGTTCGACATATGCTACTGTGCTGACTCTGTACGATCAAATAGTACATACATAATATGTCAGTGCCATGGCTTACGTTAGCGATGGAAGGTCACATCACCGCCTGGTACCAATTCGTACCACTTACACCGCTCTGAAGCGAAGATACTGCTATTTTCATTGGATGACTAATATTTTGCCCGATGAGGTTATTCGTTAGCATGCTCAAAGAGGTGGGTCAATACTGTCTTTCTCAAGGCTGTTAGTACAGAGTTTTTGAAACTTTTCATCTGTCAAACTCTACATATCGCAGACAAAGTAGTAAGTCTTCGTTTAGAACTTACAAATGGTCTATTCTGCCATTTACAACTGGTGAGACGCATAGCAGGTGAAATGTAAGCTCCTCTAAATCGGAATTTTGCCAAAATTTTGTAAAATGGAAGCTCAAAGATTTGCGAGCGTCACATAGTGTTGTAGTTAGAGCATCGTGCTATCTGCTGTATGCAGAGGCATTAGGGTACGTCGTCAGGAGGAAACGGCGGGCTGGGAGCAGTGGCTTAGTTTGCGCAGTGCCTGGCATCGCAGTTTAACTGCGCAACTCGCCAGGAGATGGCGCCGCTCGCTGCTCGCCGCCTGCCAGACCTAACAGCCCAGCCGCTAATGCTGTAACAACTTGAGCCAACTTGAGCGGGCGGCAAACACAAGCTGTCCCGGCACGGCCGCTGTTTGCCCTTGTCTCTTCGCACTGAGTAACATGTTTGCCCGCACAGATAATCAGACCATTTGATATGAGGCTCTTCACGGGACTGTCACTGTGTTGGTAAATATTGCGTTAGATGGGGTGGGGGAGATGACATATTATTGCTGCTTAGTCAAGGAATACTCTAATTATGACACTCACGATGCAGTGAACGTGGCAGCCATCTGCGATGGCGTTACAAGGCCAGAGGAAGTATTAGAAATTCATAGCCATCAAGACATTATCATCGTCGTCATCAGTTCCTCATGCCCTCAAAGCAGTGTAGGGCATGGGGCACTCACCACTAACCTCCAGATGGGTCTGTCGAGTCGCTCATCTCACTCATGTTATTTCCTTTCCTGGCTAATTCCCCTTTAATGATTAACTTGTAGCTGTTTATATTTTTGTTGTTTCTTCCAACCAATTTTTAGGTATTTTTTAAATTTATAGCTGCTTTTTTCCTCAAATGGAGGTGGTATTAAGTGGCCACAGTGTCGCTTTCAGCCATTTTATTGTAAAGTTTTAAATTTCAATATAAACATTAACAACATAGATTAGATGATAATGTATACAACGAAATGATTGTCATGTGATGTGTATTATATTTGTTATGAACATGAGATTATAATGCTCCTGGTAATCGTAGATACAGAGTGGGGTGTTGGTAGTTTTTTGGGTGGTATTATAAGAAAATGGATATGGCATGGCTATGTAGTTATGCTGTAGGTGTTAGGAAATGGCTAGGATGTTATATGGGTAATGAGTGTGTGGACTGTAGCCTTCATCTGGAGTGGGATGAGACAGGTGGAACAGGTTATGGTTGGGAGGAAGGGTAGATATCAGAGTCTTGGAGGGGAATACTATGGGTATTAACCTTTGCGTTTGAAGGTGAAGATCGGTTCACTTACTGTACGCAACGTGGAGAAAAGTCAGGCAAATAACATGTATGGAGTATAAAATAAAACGCAGTGACTGTGATAAGTTTTACGTTAGACAAAATCAGAGAAACTTTTGATGTTAGTGAAGCCAGTCCCTCAGAATTTGATGCTCATTTAAGACAGTGTAAGCATTCTGTTGCTAATAGTACCAAAACCATCAACATTATTCGCAATACAGGAAAGGTGGCTTATGAACATCCTGGACGAAGTGATAAAATACACTCACATGACTAAACACGTTTATAACGTTTTAATGAACAGACAAGTTACGAAATAAAATGTACATACACAGCTTTAAAAGCGTTTTAACCGAATAGGTTCGGATTGGAGTTCTCTCCGTTTTATTACATGTAATATTTGCTAATTTGACAATATTATTGGTTTACCCTTAAATGCAAGTCTGAGTTGACAACCTCGTTACATGGTAGACGCAGACTTTATTATGTTCGTCTTGCTCAGCGTGTTGCCTGTGACAGTAACCATCAGTTTTATCCCTTTACATGTATTCGGGCGTTATATATTCTATTTGGTATACGTTGAATACTGTCAAACACCGACATTCCATACATAAGAGAAGGAATGTCACGGCCGGCCGGTGTGGCCGTGCGGTTCTAGGCGCTTCAGTCAGGAACCGCGTGACCGCTACGGTCGCAGGTTCGAATCCTGCTTCGGGCAATAATGTGTGTGATGTCCTTAGGTTAGTTAGGTTTAAGTAGTTCTAAGTTCTAGGGGACTGATGAACACAGATGTTAAGTCCCATAGTGCTCAGAGCCATTTGAACCAATTTTTTGGAATGTCACGGATGTATTGAGATATAATGGTTCAAATGGCTCTGAGTTCTATGGGACTTAACAGCTGAGGTCATCAGTCCACTAGAACTTAGAACTATTTAAACCTAACTAACCTAAGGACATCACACACATCCATGCCCAAGGCAGGATTCTAACCTGCGACCGTAGCGGTCGCGCAGTTCCGGACTGAAACGCCTAGAACCGCGCGGCCACACCGGCCGGCATTGAGATATAATGTCAGAGTTAAAAGTGACCTGTAATATAGATTCTTTCCCCTTCCCACTAGGGCCATGTTTTCGTTCCGTGACGGTGGTGTCTGATGTCACAGGGTGGTGTGTCTGTGAGGTGGGCAGGTGTTGGATCCTATAATGATCACATAGACAAGGTTATAATCAGACTGTAAATATCCCCGGGTTTCTATGTTTCTAGACCCCTTCCAGTTTTACATCATAGCGATTTCATAAGAAACACACATGACATTTGACATGGACGTGGATAATTTGTGAGTAGCCTATGTTTCTTCAGTCAAATATGCAGATATTATTATGTTGTAGATATCTATTTTATACATTTCCTTGTTTTGTCCTCTGTATCAGATTCCACTGAAGCTGGGCTCTATGTCCAAACATCGGTTTGGAATTTAACATACTGCTCATGATGTAAGGCAAGTTGTCTTTTCACAGATATTTGCAAGCTGCGTAGCTCGAAACATTCAAGATTTTCAGTCTGTGGGGTATTGGAATCATTTACTTGTAATATAGGAGAAGGTGTGGGAAGTTTATTAGTTGGTACAGGTTACGAGTAGGAGAAGGTAGGGAGCTATGGAAATCGAGGCAGAGTGCACACCATACTAGGATCTGGATGGAGCAATAAACTTGGGAAGGGTGGTCGTTTCCTCCTCCCTCTACCAGTCTCTTTCTTCAGTGTTTTGGCTCCATATTGCCGCTGGATGGGATACCAGTGACACAACATTCCGCTCTTCAGCCAACAGCTTTAACAATGTAAACGAATAAGACACAAATATAATTAAAAAACAAAAATTTTACTGATGTTATTAAAATATATAAATAAATGAAGGCCTATTTTGTTTTTGTTGTTTAAATTAAAAACAGAGGAGTAAACGATAAATATAAACCCAAAAATAAGCATTTAAAATACGTTCCAGATATTGTAAGGCTCTTTTAAAAAGCATCGTCTCACTTTCACTAAAAAGCAGAAGGGTCTGCACTGACAAAAGGTATTGGGATACAGGTAAATGTGTTATGTACGGCTGAAGGGTGGGGGTATGAATGTAAAGTTCGTAGGCTAGTGTCTATGGAGGTGAAGAGAGGTGTTTTGGTGGATAGTGGGAATACGGAAAGTGAGGATGAGTGTAGTGTGTGGGCAGAGCCTTTTAGTATCGAAAGGACTGAAATGATAAAGGATGAAATGAAATAGGGGGAAGAGAGGAGGAGGAATGGGTAGCCCTGATGTGGAGTGGTGTAGGTGAGGAATGGTTATAAATGATAGAATGGATCCTACCTCTCCCATATTTTTTTCTTTGCTGTTATTTCATCTCCCTCGCCCCACACGGGCGTGGTTGGCTGTCGGCAGTATAATGAACCCGTTCGTTAGGTTAATGATGTGTAACATATACAAAGATGAAGCGCTATAAATTGGAAGACGAAATACACTGAAAGAAAAACAAATCCAGATACCAATAAATAATTAATGTAGAGTAATGAAATTTTGTGAATACATTTGTATAGTTAACATATTTAAGTATTAACTATTAAGTGTTACTGAAAACGCGAGAAGAGCCATTAAAAATGTTGAATGCACGCATTGTATCGTGGAGGTCTTGGATGTCAGTTTGAGGAATGGAGTTTTATGCCTGATGCACATGGTTTTAATAAAGGGACGGATAATGCTGATATGAATGACGCTACAGTTGTCTTCCGATGATGTTGCATACGTTCTCAACTGGAGACAGATTTGGTCATCGAACAGGTCGAGGCAAACTTTTCGACGTTCTGTAGAACATGCTGAACTACAACAGCGGTTGGCGGGGGAGCACTGTCCTGTTGGAAAACACCCTAGGGAAGGCTGTTCATGAACGGAAGCGCAACAGGTTGAATCACCAGACTGACATACAAACTGTTAGTCAGGGCGCTCCCTCTGTCACATGAAATCGAAACTCGGACCATAAGTCCAGGTGTAGGTCCACTGTGCATAGGCCGCAGACAGGTTATTTAAGCCGCTCCCCTAGCCTTCTGCTAACCAACACACACATCCGGCGGTGGCACAGACGCAGAACGGGCTTTTATCAGAAAGTGCAGCAGACTTCCACCCTGTTCTCCAATTAGCTCTCACCACTGCAGTTGCAAATGGAGGTGATTTGGGGTTAGTGGAATGCACGTACAGTTCGTGCGTCACCGTGGTGCCAACGCCTGCCCGAACTGCTACTGCAGACGCAGGACGCAGTACGCCGATCACAGTGATCTTCCTTCCCTCTCGTGTGTGTCACGTGGCCGTACGGAGCCTGGTCATCCTGGGACCGTACCTTCCTGTGACCACCTCTACCAGCAATCATTTATAGTGGTTACTTTCCTGCCACGCCTTTAGGCATTATCGTGTAACCCTGGTACACAACCTCATTCGAACTCGGTGAGCTGTTAATAATGGGGTATTCGTCGTGTTAAGGGCAAGCTTGACTATAATCAACTCACTACTTCCAATCTCAGTGGTAACTAATGCTCACGACCGCTGTAACGGTTATTTAATGCAAATGAGGTTTGCATCCTCATACATGTACTACTACTGCTACTCTCATTCTACGAAATTTGGATAGAAGTCATGTTTGAAATGCATAAACGCACCTAACACTTTCGCTTATCTTGCACAACTCCTTCTTGGCGTTGGAAGGTTTTCCGTCAGTATATTTATAAATGTAATATTTGTAAGAATAATTTTAATCAAGCTGTTATGTAAACGAAACTTGATCTACTTCTTTAATTTAAATTTAGAACAGGAAAACTATAGGTAAAACGAGAACCATAAATTACGTTTAAATTATAATGTACGAACAGCGGTCTTAAAAATGAAGCACTGCACTGTCACTAAAAGTTGATGGACATGTCCTGTGGAACATTGCGTGTTCTTTGTTTTTTCTTTTTTTTTGGGGTGGGTGGGTGGGATGTTAGGTATTTAGTGGGGTAGGAGTATGTGAATGTAAGTGTGGAGGTCTTACTGGTGCAAACGACGGACTGAGTGAAATTTTGATCGACAGGAAGGGAGGTGTAGTAGGGAGTGTCGCTAAAGCCATAATACGAAGGGGAAAAAGGAGCAAAGAAAGATGGGGAGGTAAGGGAGAGGAGGCCCTGATGATATGGGCTGGACGGCATGCAATTACAGTTGGTAAGATGGTTAAACGTAGGAGGGATTTCATTGTCTGACAGAGGGAGTGTTGAAATTTCGTTGCGAGAGAATGTGGAAAGCCTGCAGGTGTAGGATTTGGTGGAATGTATCGCTATAGGCGGAGCCCTAATTGTTCCGGTTGTTTCAACATTTTCTTCTCAGATGCGTCATCTGTTTTTCTGACCTATGACCGAACAACCCATCTTTTCCTCTTTCCTATTTATTTACCGGTCTATGCTCAACAGTGTACCACAAGCTTTGGTTTGCAATCACATCTGGCTTATCAGGTATACGGTAAGGTCAGTAAATACGAGCACTAACTCTATGAAATTGACTGCAGTGGTTGGCGGACCCATCTACACTACTGGCCATTAAAATTGCTACACCACCAGGATGACGTGCTACAGACGTGAAATTTAACCGACAGGAAGAAGACGCTGTGACGTGCAAAAGATTAGCTTTTCAGAACATTCACACAAGGCTGGCGCCGGTGGCGACACCTACAACGTGCTAACATGAGCAAAGTTTCCAACCGATTTCTCATACACAAACATCGATTGACCGGCGTTGCCTGGTGAAACGTTGTTGTGGTGCCTCGTGTAAGGAGGAGATTTGCGTACCTTCATGTTTCCGACTTTGATATAGGTCGGATTGTAGCCTATCGCGATTGCGGTTTAACGCATCACGTCATTGCAGCTCGCGTTGGTCGACATCCAATGACTGGTAGCAGAATATGGAATCGGTGGCTTCAGGAGGGTAATACGGAACGCCGTACTGGATCCCTACGGCCTCGTATCACTAGCAGTCGAGATGACAGGCATCTTATCCGCATGGCTGTAACGGATCGTGCAGGCACATCTCGATCCCTGAGAGAACGTTTGCAAGATAACAACCATCTGCATGAACAGTTCGACGACGTTTTCAGCAGCATGGACTATCATCTCGGAGACCATGGCTGCAGTTACCCTTGACGCTGCATCACAGACAGGAGCAGCTGCGTTTGTGTACTCGACGACGAACCTGGAAGCACGAATGGCAAAGCGTCATTTTTTCGGATGAATCCTGGTTATGTTTACAGCATCATGATGGTAGCATCCGTGTTTGGCGACATCGCGGTGAACGCACATTGGAAGCGTGTATTCGTCATCGCCATACTTGCGTATCACCCGGCGCGATGGTATGAGATGCCATTGGTTACACGTCTCGGTTACCTCTTGTTCGCATTGACGGCACTTTGAACAGTGGACGTTACATTTCAGATGTGTTACGACTCGTGTCTCTACCCTTCATTCGATCCCTCCGAAACCCTACATTTCAGCAGGATAATGCACGACCGCATGTTGCAGGTCCTGTACGGGCCTTTCTCGATACAGAAAGTGTTCGACTGCTGCCCTGGCCGGCACATTCTCCAGATGTCTCACCAATTGAAAACGTCTGGTCAATGCTGGCCGAGGAACTTGCTCGTCACAACACGCCAGTCACTACTCTTGATGAACTGTGGTATCGTGTTGAAGCTGCGTGGGCAGCTGTACCTGTACACGCCATCCAAGCTCTGTTGGACTCTATGCCCAGGCGTATCAAGGCCGTTATTATGGCCAGAGGTAGTTGTTCTGGGTACTGATTTCTCAGGATCTATGCACCCAAATTGCGTGAAAATGTAATCACATGTCAGTTCTAGTATAATATATTTGCCCAATGAATACCTGTTTATCATCTGCATTTCTTCTTGGTGTAGCAATGTTAATGGCCAGTAGTGTACTTCCGTCTGAGAAAATATATACTAGTCTCTTCATATAGCTGCAATGGCGTTCTCCCGTTCTCTCAGTTGAATTGCAGTTGTGAAAGGAAGTGACAGCGTTTTTGAAGCCACTGTGAGGTGCAACTTCAATATGTCTCGGTTTCGTTAGCATTGTCAGATGATACAGTTATGTGTTCTCCTCTACAAAAACTGGGCCTGTAATGAACTGAAAATGGATCTGGTTGAGTCTGCTATGTCTCATCGAACACAACTCATTTCAGTATGGCCGGGAAAGCTGTGATTTGAAAGGAGGAGAAGGTGCGCTTATTACGGCCCTGAAAGAGACAACAATCAATACTAGTGGCACGATTTTGACAGTGATCAGCGCCTCACACAAGTTGTACATATTCTCTACGGCAACTGGCAGTGTTCACTCTCATTTAAAATAGCGCTAGTGCACGTCTAGACTGCGTGCATGCTGGATATCGGGATTGCTTACTCCGCCGCAAAAGCAGAATAGTGGTGATGTGTTCTGCTGTTGCGAATTTTGTGCTGAAAATGAGGGTAATGTCTGGTGGCAAAACGTCATCGGCGTGGATGAAACGTTGTTGTGTTGTTAGGACCCGGAAACGAAAAGGAATACCGCAAAATTGGTGCAACAAAGCTAACTCTCTCACCCCCCCCCCCTCTCACCCTAAAAATAGTTTTACATTGCAGATGTCTGTTAACGGTTGCCAGCCGCTGTGGCCGAGGGGTTCTAGGCGCTTCACTCCGGAGCCGTGTGACTGCTACGGTTGCATGTTCGATTCCTACCTCGGGGATGGATGTTTAAGTAGGCCTAAGTTCTAGGAGACTGATGAGCTCAGATGTTAAGTTCCATAGTGCTCGTAGGCATCTGTGAACGGTTATCACATTTTTCGATTACCAAGGAATAAGCTATACTTATATTGTTGCAAGGGAAGGTCCTGAGCCGATAATACAAGCATAAAATTCAAAAGCAGAGTATATAATTTCTACGGCATTTCTGTGGTACCCGGTCCACCTTGCATTCTAGACAAGACGTCGTGCGACTTTTGACTTTATACACTGCCAAAATGGACTTCAAGGGACATCATTTTGTTCACGAAACCGTGATAACGAAAATCATGATGTTTAAGTGCATGGCCTTAGTAACGTATTCCAGGATTTGTGGGGAATATATGGACGGTAAAGATACACTCCTGGAAACTGAAATAAGAACACCGTGAATTCATTGTCCCAGGAAGGGGAAACTTTATTGACACATTCCTGGGGTCAGATACATCACATGATCACACTGACAGAACCACAGGCACATAGACACAGGCAACAGAGCATGCACAATGTCGGCACTAGTACAGTGTATATCCACCTTTCGCAGCAATGCAGGCTGCTATTCTCCCATGGAGACGATCGTAGAGATTCTGGATGTAGTCCTGTGGAACGGCTTGCCATGCCATTTCCACCTGGCGCCTCAGTTGGACCAGCGTTCGTGCTGGACGTGCAGACCGCGTGAGACGACGCTTCATCCAGTCTCAAACATGCTCAATGGGGGACAGATCCGGAGATCTTGCTGGCCAGGGTAGTTGACTTACACCTTCTAGAGCACGTTGGGTGGCACGGGATACATGCGGACGTGCATTGTCCTGTTGGAACAGCAAGTTCCCTTGCCGGTCTAGGAATGGTAGAACGATGGGTTCGATGACGGTTTGGATGTACCGTGCACTATTCAGTGTCCCCTCGACGATCACCAGTGGTGTACGGCCAGTGTAGGAGAGCGCTCCCCACACCATGATGCCGGGTGTTGGCCCTGTGTGCCTCGGTCGTATGCAGTCCTGATTGTGGCTCTCACCTGCACGGCGCCAAACACGCATACGACCATCATTGGCACCAAGGCAGAAGCGACTCTCATCGCTGAAGACGACACGTCTCCATTCGTCCCTCCATTCACGCCTGTCGCGACACCACTGGAGGCGGGCTGCACGATGTTGGGGCGTGAGCGGAAGACGGCCTAACGGTGTGCGGGACCGTAGCCCAGCTTCATGGAGACGGTTGCGAATGGTCCTCGCCGATACCCCAGGAGCAACAGTGTCCCTAATTTGCTGGGAAGTGGCGGTGCCGTCCCCTACGGCACTGCGTAGGATCCTACGGTCTTGGCGTGCATCCGTGCGTCGCTGCGGTCCGGTCCCAGGTCGACGGGCACGTGCACCTTCCGCCGACCACTGGCGACAACATCGATGTACTGTGGAGACCTCACGCCCCACGTGTTGAGCAATTCGGCGGTACGTCCACCCGGCCTCCCGCATGCCCACTATACGCCCTCGCTCAAAGTCCGTCAACTGCACATACGGTTCACGTCCACGCTGTCGCGGCATGCTACCAGTGTTAAAGACTGCGATGGAGCTCCGTATGCCACGGCAAACTGGCTGACACTGACGGCGGCGGTGCACAAATGCTGCGCAGCTAGCGCCATTCGACGGCCAACACCGCGGTTCCTGGTGTGTCCGCTGTGCCGTGCGTGTGATCATTGCTTGTACAGCCCTCTCGCAGTGTCCGGAGCAAGTATGGTGGGTCTGACACACCAATGTCAATGTGTTCTTTTTTCCATTTCCAGGAGTGTAGAAGCATAAAATTCAAAAGCAGAGTATATAATTTCTACGGCATTTCTGTGGTACCCGGTTCACCTTCTAGACAAGACGTCGTGCGACTTTTGACTTTATGCACTGCCAAAATGGACTTCAAGGGACATCATTTTGGTCACGAAACCGTGATAACGAAAATCATGATTTTTAAGTGCATGACAAAGAATGGCCTTAGTCACGTATTCCAGGATTTGTGGGGAATATATGGACGGTAAAGATAGTTTGAATTTGTAAATTTCTGAAACAAAGTTTTTATAAAATGAGTGCCAGTCTTTATCGAGCTTCTCTCATATTAATGGTTTAAAGAGTATTTGTATGCATTTGAAGTTGGCGGGTGACATGTTTCGTGTTATTGCAGATTTCGCGTTCACAGATGAGAACAAATTTGGCATTTCTGTTGAGTATGACGATGCTGATGTGACGGTTGCAACTATCACCAGCCTACATTCATCTAGCAAAGAAGCCATCGACTTCAGACGCATGCAGCGACTGAGTTTTATTCATATACACTCCTGGAAATGGAAAAAAGAACACATTGACACCGGTGTGTCAGACCCACCATACTTGCTCCGGACACTGCGAGAGGGCTGTACAAGCAATGATCACACGCACGGCACAGCGGACACACCAGGTACCGCGGTGTTGGCCGTCGAATGGCGCTAGCTGCGCAGCATTTGTGCACCGCCGCCGTCAGTGTCAGCCAGTTTGCCGTGGCATACGGAGCTCCATCGCAGTCTTTAACACTGGTAGCATCCCGCGACAGCGTGGACGTGAACCGTATGTGCAGTTGACGGACTTTGAGCGAGGGCGTATAGACGGCATGCGGGAGGCCGGGTGGACGTACCGCCGAATTGCTCAACACGTGGGACGTGAGGTCTCCACAGTACATCGATGTTGTCGCCAGTGGTCGGCGGAAGGTGCACGTGCCCGTCGACCTGGGACCGGACCGCAGCGACGCACGGATGCACGCCAAGACCGTAGGATGCTACGCAGTGCCGTAGGGGACCGCACCGCCACTTCCCAGCAAATTAGGGACACTGTTGCTCCTGGGGTATCGGCGAGGACCATCCGCAACCGTGTCCATGAAGCTGGGCTACGGTCCCGCACACCGTTAGGCCGTCTTCCGCTCACGCCCCAACATCGTGCAGCCCGCCTCCAGTGGTGTCGCGACAGGCGTGAATGGAGGGACGAATGGAGACGTGTCGTCTTCAGCGATGAGAGTCGCTTCTGCCTTGGTGCCAATGATGGTCGTATGCGTGTTTGGCGCCGTGCAGGTGAGCGCCACAATCAGGACTGCATACGACCGAGGCACACAGGGCCAACACCCGGCATCATGGTGTGGGGAGCGATGTCCTACACTGGCCGTACACCACTGGTGATCGTCGAGGGGACACTGAATAGTGCACGGTACATCCAAACCGTCATCGAACCCATCGTTCTACCATTCCTAGACCGGCAAGGGAACTTGCTGTTCCAACAGGACAATGCACGTCCGCATGTATCCCGTGCCACCCAACGTGCTCTAGAAGGTGTAAGTCAACTACCCTGGCCAGCAAGATCTCCGGATCTGTCCCCCATTGAGCATGTTTGGGACTGGATGAAGCGTCGTCTCACGCGGTCTGCACGTCCAGCAAGAACGCTGGTCCAACTGAGGCGCCAGGTGGAAATGGCATGGCAAGCCGTTCCACAGGACTACATCCAGCATCTCTACGATCGTCTCCATGGGAGAATAGCAGCCTGCATTGCTGCGAAAGGTGGATATACACTGTACTAGTGCCGACATTGTGCATGCTCTGTTGCCTGTGTCTATGTGCCTGTGGTTCTGTCAGTGTGATCATGTGATGTATCTGACCCCAGGAATGTGTCAATAAAGTTCCCCCTTCCTGGGACAATGAATTCACGGTGTTCTTATTTCATTTTCCAGGAGTGTATTTGTCAGACAATGTACAAAACAGTGTATTATTATGTTCAAGTGTGCTACGTTAAGGTATTCACGTGTGCACAATTTTTTATCTAGTGCTTTACACACGCGGTCTGTACTAAGCGAGGAAGTTGGCGGTGCTTGACAGGGAAAACAGATTTCCAGCTGAACGGTCTTGCACTCCTTAGCGAACGCCAAGTGTCAGAAGTTGTTTGAAATTAATTACAGATAATATTTGTCAAAACCGGTTATATCGTATGTTGAACACTGTGGACCCCGGAATGCTGACATGTGTTATCTTGCAGATTACTGGAGGTCATTTTCTCAAATGAGTTTACCTCCTGCTTTTACAGGAGAGATTAAGTGTTGCTTACGTGGTGTGCAAGCGTACGCCGCCGAGGTTTAGTAAATTACAACTGTGATTCTAACGTAAATGAAGAATGACATTTAAATTTAATTTAGTTGTTTTTACTGTGGATAAAGAGAGCACATTTTTAATTAATGCTGGTAGTAAATTTTACATAATCTAAAGTTAAATTAAATACTGGGAATTATGAAAAAATAAAACCTGCATTAATTTCATGGAGTTAACAAGATATCAAGGAACGTTTCCTTAATCAATGCCGCGGGGGGTAGCCGCGTGGTCTGAGGCTCTTTGTCACGGTCCGTGCGGCTCCCCCCGTCGGAGGTTCGAGTCCTCCATCGGGCATGTGTGTGTGTGTGTGTGTGTGTGTCGTCCATAGCGTAAGCTAGATTAAGTTGTATGTACGCTTAGGGACCGATGACCTCAGCAGTTTGGCCCCATAAGATCCTACCACAAATTTCCAAAATTTCCTTAATTAATATTTTTGAATCAATCACGATACTAAGAAGATGGAATTTTTAATTACATATGAGGAACATCATCTTATTGTAGAGCTGCAGTAAGACGTTAGAGAGAAAATTTGATAACCCATTTCTGTGCCTGTCAAAGATAATATCAAGGTAAAAAAATAACAAAGTGTTAACTGAAATTTGTTGGAGATCGTTTTATGTGTAAAAAGGAATTGTCCATTGTATTATGCATTTGAATACGCTAAAGTGATCAGATTATGCAAACAGATAATAAAGGTTTGCTGTATTTTACACTTTCTGTACCCGTCTCTCCAAGTCAGTAAGATAAGATAAGAGGAAGAAGACCTAGGAGCAGAGTCCGAATGCTGAGGACGTCACGATCACTTTATACCTTTCATTACGAGTTTTTAAAATTCTTCCCTCGGCCAGTAAGACGCAAGTGAATTACGGAACAGAATAATTGAAACTGGACAGTTGTTTGTATAGACTGCTAGGAAAAGAGATTGGTATCTTGTAATTCTATAGCTAGCTTCTAATAATCGTTTGCTGTGACCGTCTATGGAGTCTGAGTCTTCAAGTGAAAAACATTTAAGAGTACACAGACTTTGAAAGGAGTCTCACTGTAGGTCTCCATTTGGCCAGCTGGTCGAATCGTGGATAATTTCAGATTTGTTAGGCATTCGGATGTGACTATGGCTTGATATTCGATTACGTTGGAACTTTGCTTGTCATCTGCCACGTGTGATCATCACAAAGGCGGACCGCCATCCTGTGGGCGAGGCCCATCATTACCATGGCACAACTGCGCCAGCCATCAGAAAACAAGTGATCGAGTCTCTACTACTTTCTGTGTCATCCCGCACCATTGATCCGAGACTAGCAGCAGCCGATCTCGGGAATTACTGCCCCAAGCATAGGCTACCGATGGCACCACAGCACAAAAGCCTGCATTTGAAATAGTGAGAATAATGCTGTGACTAGGAAGCACGGAACGCTTATGAATGGCTTTTCATTGTATTCAGCGTCGTATCGGTGTTTTACACTTTCTCGGACGACAATCGTCGGCTAGTATGGTGTTGAATTGAGGAGAAGTCTCATTCTTCCAATATCTTGTTACTCCTGGCGATGTGGTACTGGGAGGCATCAGGAATGGCTTCAACTCGTGGCTGATATGACTGAGGGGAGTGAGACATTGGGTTGTAGTGTTACAAACTCAATTTTGCAGAAAGAGATAGTCTTCGATACGACACAGACACACTCTTGACAAAATATGCTGACAAAACACTAGGGATCTTCAGTGACTATTTTCAGTAATTCAGTATGTTCTGTTAAGATGAGTCTCACTGTTCACGTCCGAACTTCTGTCTAAGTAAGCATACTGTCATACTGCAGACAATTAATAACACAGTTAATCATTAAGTTACTGGCGCTCGGTATGGAGGCACAGATGTATACACTGCAATTGATCGAAGTGATTATGTCAGATGCAAGATACTGTCTTACCTGTACTGCTTCTGCTGGAAGTGCAGAACTTCAGAAGTAACAAATAAATCCCAGTATGATGTACTGGTACGAGAAATCACGAACGCAAAAGACTTCCCCGCGTTGCTAACTTTCTGTCTGACCGACATTTTGGCATCGAACGGACATAACAACTAGTTTCACATATTTCTTGCATACCATGTACAAAAATGCTCGAAATTTTACATAAAAGCAACATCGATAAAATACTCAGCCTAGGTATCAAAAATCCGAGACTGTTGGTGGTACGTATCTCATTATCTGCATCTAATTCACATTTTGCACTTCACCTTTTGGCTGCTGTGGACGCGTATACATTTCCTGTTACACCAATAACCAGATATTGTGGAAGTGTGTAAGCACGTTTTTTTAGGTTTTCCTACAGTGTTGTAGATATCTATAGCGTCCTGAGCCGCTGACCTCTCACTGCTGCGGACGAGTTACTCCTATATCTTTCGTGAACAAAAAAGTTTCAAAAATTTATCATACAATAGTCTATAATGTACCTCATTGACTGCTATCATTTGCAGAAAACCTCATTTAAATAAATTGAATCATTTATGAGATATGACGATTGTCTTGACAACATGGTTCGCAACTACGTAAATGGGCGCTTCTAGCAGGACCGTCCTTCGGATATAAAACCCAGTAACTCGACAACAAAATGAGACATCCTTCTGCTCTTAGTTTTAAATAAAATTTAGATATATTATCTACAGTTTATTTACTGCCATGTATGAGCTAAAATCAACTGTACACAAAGTTTACGCAATGCGTTTTTTCTTCTTCGAATTGTTTAAAATTTCGTGCAATTTTTTACATAATTAGACGCAGGGCAGTAAGTATGATGAGTAACGGAAAAAATTTCAGAACTTCATCGAGTGAAAATATTAGACTGTAAGACGCGCAAAAATCAAATTTTTTCACTTAATAGTTTTCGAAAAATCGGATGATGGGTATCTGAAATCGTCCGGAACGCCGTCTCTCAACACAGACACCAGTATTTGACGGGCAGTTCAACGACAGCAAAAGAAGCCTCAGCACGGAATGCAAAAAGTTCGTATCTATCAGCGATAGGATTATCTGCTTATTTTTCAGGTGATTCATTAGAAGCAATTTTAGAGGCTACTCGAATGTACTGTGGAAACACCGGTTTCAGAATGCAAGGTCAAGCACAAAGACATCGCACTCACCTTCATAATCCCGGCCGTCGAATGTTTTCGTGTAACCCCAACACGTCATTGCAGATGCTACACTCTAAGTTCCTGTCCAGTGTGAATTCTACCCGTTGCTCGCCATTGTGTGGTGCTTGCACAGCTAATGAGCTCGTTTCCCTTTTGACTTACTTGTAGATCCCCAGCCTGCTGAAACAGTCGAAAGTGACTTTCGTTTCATAGCAACGACCGCATCTCATTCTCGTCTAGCTGCCTTCAGAAAGATAGTCATTTGTTTTTTGGTGCTGTTTATATTACTGATCAGTACGTTGTTATCAGTGATGAATATTCATATGTAATGTCGCATGGCGTCCATTCGGAGCATTCAAATTTTTATTTATGCGTAAGAGAATCATATTTGTGGTTAAAAAATGGCTCTGAGCACTACGGGACTTAACTTCTGTGGTCATCAGTCCCCAAGAACTTAAAACTACTTAAACCTAACTAACCTAAGGACGTCACACACACCCATGCCCGAGGCAGGATTCGAACCTGCGACCGTAGCGGTCGTGCGGTTCCAGACTGTAGCGACTTTAACCGCTCGGCCACTCCGGCCGGCCTATCTCGGCTCAACTTAGAGTTCTTTCACATACATCAGTTTGAGTTTGCGGCGGTAGAATGTAGGTTTGTCTCAGGGAACCACCCTTCTCTTTCCCTACGAAGGTAGATAATTGTGTGTTTCCCATGGTTTGATAGGGTACTTCCTTGCTCAAGAGTAGTGTCTTCATGTGGTCGTTGACGTTAGGAGGTAACCCCACAATAGGAAGACTTACCAGACGAAGGTGATATCTAAATTGATTAGCTTACGAGTTACACATCGAGATACACTAGCTGACAAAATAAATAAATAAATGAGGCATCCCAAATGAGAGGAGGAAACGAAATGAAACTTCGCGAGTTGAGAGGCTACACGATGTTATGTCGATTATTATCAAATTGAGTCACGTTTACATTTCACTTAGCCAAACTCTCGCCCTAATCGAAAATTCGTGGCAAGGCCTCTGATTGGCTTTTGCACGACAAAATCACTGTATTGCCCGAAATGGTCAGACCCATCGGAGAGCACTCAGCAGCCAGCCGTATGTTATGGCTCATTAGAAACTCGATACTTCAGAAACACAGTGGACTGGAAAGCTGCACACTTGCGCTCTTATGAGAAAGGGTCGGCGCTAATAGCCGACATGCTTCTCAGTATCCACCTGTCTTTTCTGGACATCCTCGTATATACATTCATTTCATTTAAGTGCATTTATTTCACTTCACATAAATCTCTAGGGGCAAGCTAGACTACGGTCGTCCACCGACTCTGTTACCCTAGTGGCTCCGTTCCCACACATCCCTTGAGAGAATCTGTGGTAGTGATATTTGCCATGTTGGCCTTGAGTAGTGGTGAGAATATATTGCGTAATATACAGACTCACTTGCACATTAGTATTTGGTGGTGTCTGGTTGTGGATGGAAAGCATCCATTATCATGCTTTCTAACCAAATGGCCATTAAAATTGCTGCACCAAGAAGAAATGCAGATGATTAACGGGTATTCATTGGACAAATATATTATACTAGAACTGACATGTCATTACATTTTCAAGCAATTTGGGTGCATAGATCCTGAGAAATCAGTACCCATAACAACCACCTCTGGCCATAATAACGGCCTTGATACGCCTGTGCATTGAGTCATACAGAGCTGCCCATGCAGCCTCAACACGATACCACAGTTCATCAAGAGTAGTGACTGGCGTATTGTGACGAGCCAATTGCTCGGCCACCATTGACCAGACGTTTTCAATTGGTGAGAGATCATGAGATTGAGCTCGCCAGGGCACCAGTCGAACATTTCAAGTATCCAGAAAGACCCGTACAGGACCTGCAACATGCAGTCGTGCATTATCCTACCGAAATGTAGGGTTTCGCAGGGATCGAATGATGGGTAGAGCCACGAGTCGTAACACATCAGAAATGTAACGTACTCTGTTCAAAGTGCCATCAATGCGAACAAGAGGTGACCGAGACGTGTAACCAATGGCACACCATACCATCACGCCGGGTGATACGCCAGTATGGCGATGACGAATACATGCTTCCAATGTGCGTTCACCGCGATGTCGTCAAACACGGATGTGACCATCATGATGCTGTAAACAGAATCTGGATTCATCCGAAAAAATGACGTTTTTCCATTCATGCACCCAGGTTCGTCGTTGAGTACACCATCGTAGGCGCTCCTGTCTGTGATGCAGCGACAAGGGTAACCGCAACCATGGTCTCCGAGCTGATAGTCCATGCTACTGCAAACGTCGTCGAACTGTTCCTGCAGATGGTTGTTGTCTTGTAAACGTCCCCATCTGTGGACTCAGGGCTCGAGACGTGGCTGCACGATCCGTTACATCCATGCGGATAAGATGCCTGTGATCTCGACTGCTAGTGATACGAGGCCGTTGGGATTCAGCACGGCGTTCCGTATTACCCTCCTGAACCCACCGATTCCATATTCTGCTAACATTCATTGGATCTGGACCAACGCTAGCAGCAATGTCCCGATACTATAAACCACAATCGCGATAGGCTACAATCCGACCTTTAGGGCTTATCAGAGTCGGAAATGTGATGGTACGCATGTCTCCTCCTTACGCGAGGAATCACAACAACGTTTCACCTTGCAATGCCGGTAAACTGCTGTTTGTGCATGAGTAATCGGTTGGAAAGTTGACTCATGTCAGCACGTTGTATGTGTCGCCACCGGCGCCAACCTTGTGTGACTGCTCTGAAAAGCTTATCATTTGCATATCACAGCATCTCCTTCCTGTCGGTTAAATTTCACGTCTGTAGCACGTCATCTTCGTGGTGTAGCAATTTTAATGACCTGTAATGTATAAAAAAAGGTTCATCCTATTTGTAAGCATTTTACCAAATGGATTATGAAAGTACACCGATCTGTGAAACTTGAGGACGACAGAAAAAATCGTAGTGTTGACGTAACTTCATACGGCGAGGGGTAGGAATACGTAATGGACCCAGGAACACTGTCCAACATGACCGTTTTGGTGGTTCAGGTATTATGGTGTGTCAATGTATAGTGATGCGTGGACGTGCTAACGCCAAATCTTTGTACATGGTACACTCACCAGTCAATGTTATTGTGACACTGTACTGCTTCTCGATGTGGATATTTTCAAGGATGCATTAGGCCCTGATTTCCTTTTTATGGACGACAGTGCGCAACCACATCGAACAGCACAGATTAAGGAACCAATGGAAAGAGAAGGTATTCGGCGAGTGAAATGGCCTGCCTGTTCAATCGACTGAACTCTTATCGATCACATGTGATCGACATTGGAGGGCCGGCCGAAGTGGCCAAGCGGTTCTAGGAGCTACAGTCTGGAACCGCGTGACCGCTACGGTCGCAGGTTCGAATCCTGCCTCGGGCATGGATGTGCGTGATGTCCTTAGGTTAGTTAGGTTTAAGTAGTTCTACTTTCTAGGGGACTGATGACCTCAGAAGTTAAGTCCCTTAGTGCTCAGAGCCATTTGAACCATCTGACACTGGAGGGACGTACTGCAGCACCCCCAAATGCACCAACGATCAGCCAGCATTTGTCAACCCCTCGCTGGTGGAGGAATGGAGCACCCTATAGCAAGAACTTTCTTCGAAGCTTGTGGCCAGTTGAGAGCACGTTACGGAGCATGCAGTGGCTTTCGTGGTAATCAAACATCCTATTAAGGACCATGTGCTGCCATTGTAATGTCCACAGGATCATCATTAATCGCACCGACTTCATTGTAATTATTGTCTTTGAATAGCTGTGTCATTTATGTTCGTTTCCTTGCGTATTTTTGTATGGTACTATCTGTACATTACTGCAACACTTCTACTAAATATGGTTGTAGTTTCGTCGACCGGTGTTACCTGATAGTGATACCTCATGCGTAAGTTACATTCGTCAGTAAGTTTAGCACCTCAGTGTATATTTCTGCATTAGACCACTATGGGTAAGCTTATATTTTGCGACAAACCTAATAACGGATATCTGTAATCCAGAAACCTCCGGCAATAAATTATAATGTACAAGTGAGTTTGTAAACTAGTACTACACTCTGGTAGCAGGGTTTGGAAATCACATTGAAAACTTCGGTGACAATGAATGATTTTGCCCATCCTGGAGGCGGTATTAGACAACGTTAATGATTGAGGAAACTCCTTGCGATAAGAAAGATACCAGGCTTCATGGTTGGAGTCGCAACACCGTGCATAAGATAATTTTGCAACTTTTCCTCAATTTCAAATATCTTCTCTTCCTAAACTTGTGTCAAACCTATTATTAAACTATTCAGTGTGAGGCAAAACAAACACTGTATCGTAGTAAGAGGTACAGAAGCAATCTAATGTGCCAGGGCTTACCGCAGTTTACTACTACCAGCTCCACGTCATCGTAATGTGCCTGTGCTTAACATCCAAAGGACTGCACCATCATTTAAGAGTGAAATCATAAATTAAAATAACTTTTCCAAACTTCGTGAATCTATGCTTAAGTATATTAATGTTAACACTGTAAGGTCTCAGAATTATCAAATGAATATGTTGCGCACAATACGCAATCTTCAGAAAAAAAATAAGTTCCACTGAATAATAAAACTAGAGCGTTTTAAACTGGTCAAGATATGCAATTTTCTGTCACAATTACGAGTTAATAAGTCTCAACTTCATCAGAGAAATATTTTGGTTAAAATCAGCATTTTTATGAATAACTGAAGCCTCTAAATGTTAGAAAAATGGTTGAAATGGCTCTGAGCACTATGGGACTTAACATCTGAGGTCATCAGTCCCCTAGACTTAGAACTACTTAAGCATAACTAACCTAAGGACATCACACACATCCATGCCCGAGGCAGGATTCAAACATGCGACCGTAGCAGCAGCGCGGTTCTGGACTGAAGCGCCTAGAACCGCTTGGCAACATCGGCTGGCGGTTGACAAAACCACGTGGCAAATGACCATATTGTTTTCTACCTTTAAGGTGATAAATTAATTTTTGGTGATAGACCATTTTACTTGGAACTTCCCGTAGAGGTCGCCTGCGATTTGTTAATAGTGCTGTTTGCGATAGAGATGTTAGTTATAATACTAACAATTATATTTTGCGTGTACGAACTTCTACAGGAGATATCAATCAGTTAAAACTGAAAACTTTTATTTATAGTCATAGTTCCTGACCCTCCTGAGTAAAAAGCAAGTAGGAACATTTGCCTTCAGTGAGCATAAAGCATAAGGTGGACCAGCAGACTGGAAACTGTGATCTGCATGTTCTACTGCGCTTCCTCGCTGACTTCAAAAATAGTTTTCAGCCTCCTGTAGACGGCGAAGGTGGATGAAAACCACGCACAAACAATTTAAGAATCTTTTCATAATAACGTAATGAAGTAACGACCATTTGATCATTACCCACAGCCCCGCAAATGACGCTGAATTAACGTTAATTGTAATCTCACTTGAGACAGACGTACGTGACACGGTGAATGGTGGGACGCTACGAAAGAAAGGAAACAAATTCCACAAACACTGTTTGCCTGGGACGACCAATGGCATCAATCTGGCCGTGGCGTGTGTAATACACCCAAGCGCTCTGTGCGGACTCTGTAGTCCTTGTGGATGCGACAGCTCCATTTCCGTCGACAGTGTTTGTTTATCAAGAGGCTGATGAGTGGGAGATTAACTAGTCCGAGATATCAGGAGACCTTCGGTTTCCATGTTTGAATAGTATCAACATCCAGCCTCCGGTGAGAAAGAGAGAGAGAGAGAGAGAGAGAGAGAGAGAGAGAGAGGTAACGCTGGTATATAATGGAATCCAAGTCTATCCAGGTCAGAAATCACCTTTTATATCATTAAAGGATTATTTCTTACAGGTATACTAAATATAACGGAAAAAGGGACTGAAATCAGATCTGAAAACGGCTTCAAAATGATGAAAGTAACGCAGACCGTGAATTAACGTCCAGCTGGGTACGAGACTCTTACAGGTGGAGCACGCACTCGGATTCCTTAGAAAACGAGTCCAATGTTCGTCTTAAGCATTTATGGAAACTCATGGCACCACTAAATTAGATTTGTCAGTCAAAGATTCGTACCGCCACCCAATGGAATAGGAGTCTACTATCTTTAACGCTGTGATACCGCACTTGGAGCAATGATCAAAGAGTATTCTGTAACAGTATTGATTGTAGGATAGCGATACATTTATCTACAAATCGACAGCAATTGAAAAGACGCTCTGTCTTTAAACAAAACTCTGCACTATTTTTTGTTGCAGCAATTGAATGATACTTTTAATTCATTCCAGACAAACACAACAGCAGAAAGAGCTATGGTTCACTCATAGTAGTCATAGCACGCTTGCTACTTAATACTTGTTTTATTGGGCGTGACAAAACAGAAATGTCGAAACTAAATGAGAAACAGCCAATGACATTTTTAAGAGTGTGTACAAAACGGTACTTAACTTTCGTTTAGTTCCATTCATGGCACTTGATGTCGTACGCCTCATAGAATGATACCTAAAATAACATTGATCTAGCCGCCCTAACTGAAAATAATATTTCAGGCTTTCTTGGCTAGTTCAGGTTCTTCAGAAATGGCGGGATAGTCTTCAGAGTACTGTACTGGACTGACGAGGGGCACTGAATGCTGCTGCCTGATTGCTCGTTTGTGACTTAATCATATCCATGGTATGTTGTGCTTTGGTGCCTGTCAAGCAGTACAATGTGGAAGCAATGTAGTCCGAAGTTGACAGCACTCCCTATTGCCTGTCCACATTATCACAGGTGTAGACGACGATCTGGAAGAAGTGGTGCGGAAGCAGGAGGAGGTTCAGGTTTGTGAGCGACATCTGGATGCTGCATCACAGACCTGCGAGCCGCCACGTGATTGGTTGTTCTGGGTGGTGGCGGCCTCTCACAGTATTTTTTGTGTGTCTCTTGTTTGGCACACAACTTATTTACTAGAATTTACACTGTGGAGTATTATGATATCTCAGCTAGTTCCTCGTGGAAGGAACGTGTAAGTGGGAGATTATGCAGTTCGATAATGTTCTTACTTAATCGAAGCTTACTGCCATTGGCTGATCACTTTATTACTTCTTTTATTGTTAATTCTTTCTCCAGTTTTGAGCGAGCTGGAAGCATCACACTCCTGGTCCTCTTGTGTCGTTCCGTAACTCTTGTAATGAGGAAGCGTAATAAAATGGTGTTTTAGAAAGATGATGGTGATCTGCTCTGGTGACTGACGTTTAATGTCATAGTCTGGTGAGCTGTGTTATATCATTAACTGCTAGTATGGAGTTCGTGTTGTGAGAGGCTACGGATGTGCTGTGGCGGACTGCTGAATTTAATGATGATGTGCATAGGCTGGGTATATGAAGAATCGCAGGGTCCTACGCTCAGATTCCGGCCAAGTTGGAGATTTTTCACGTGGACTGGGTAGTTGTGGTGTCCTCATCGTTTCATCCCAAATTCATTGACGCAGAAGTCGCCGGATTGGAGACAAATAGAATGTCTTGTACCAAAATGGTGAACAAGAACTAGATGGGGTCTCCCAGGCAATAATGCCATAGGATCATTTAACTTCATTAGAGGTACGAGTATAGCGGGATGATTTTAGATCGAGCAGGGTTTGTAGTAGCATCAATAGGCGTTGGACTATGTACTGGGGAATGGTATGTACCACTCAGTGTTCACCATGTACACATGTCAAAAAAAGTTTTCCATAATCAAGGTTCCGAGAGTTCCGGAACCTGTACAGAAAAATGGAATAGAGATCAACATAAACATCATTTCCGCCCTTGTCATTACTCATGAAAACCACTCATTGCATATTGTACCACCATACGTTGAGACTTTCAGAGGTGGTGCTGCAAACACCGGTACCTCTAATACCCAGTAGCACGTCCTCTTGTTTTGATGCATGCCTGTATTCGTCGTGGCATACTATCCACAAGGCACTGTTGGTGCCGACTGTCCCACTCCTCAACGGCGATACGGCGTGGGTCCCTCAGAGTGGTTGGTGGGTCACGTGTTCCATAAACAGCCCTTTTCAATCTGTCCTAGTCATATTCGATAGGGTTCATGTCTGGAGAACGTTTTGGCCACTCTAGACGAGCAATGTCGTTATCCTGAGGGAAGTCATTCACAAAATGTGCACGATGGGGGCGCGAATTGTCGTCCATGAAGACGAATGCCTCGCCAATATGCTGGCGATATGGTTGCACTATCGGGCGGAGGATGACAGCCATTACGGCCCCTTCCATGACCACCGGTGGCGTACGTCGACCCCACATAATGCCACCCCAAAACAGCAGGGAACCTCCACCTTACTGCACTCGCTGGACAGTGTGTCTAATGCGTTCAGCCTGACCGGGTTGCCTCCAAACTCGTCTCCGACGATTGTTTGGTTGAAGGCATATGCCACACTCGTCGGTGAAGATAACGTGATGCCGATCCTGAGGGGTCCATTTGGCATGTTGTTGGGCGCATCTGTACCGCACTGCATGGTGTCGTGGTTGCGAAGCTGGAGCTCGCCATGGACGTCGTGAGTGAAATTGATCATCATGCAGACTACTGCGCACAGTTTGAGTCGTTACACGACGCCCAGTGGCTGCACGAAAAGCATTATTCAACATGGTGGCGTTGCTGTCAGTGTTTCTCCGAGCCATAACTGTAGGCAGCGGTCGTCCACTGCCTTGCGCGGCCTGAGCGAGGCGTGTCATCGGCAGTCCCTGTCTCTCTGTATCCCCTCCATGTCTCAACAACATGGCTTTGGTTCACTCCGAGACGCCTGGACACTTCCCTTGCTGAAGCCCTTCCTGGCACAAAGTAACAATGCGGACGCGATCGAGCTGCGGTGTCGACCGTCGAGGCATGGTTGAACAACAGACAACACGAGCCATGTACCTCTTTCCCTGTGGAATGACTGGAACTGATCGGCTGTCGAACCCTCTCCGTCTAATAGGCGCTGCTCGTGCATGGTTGTTTACTTCTTTTGGGCGGGTTTAGTGACACCTCTGAACAGTCAAAGGGGCTGTGTGTGTGATACAACATCCATCTTCAGGAGTTCTGGGAACTGGGGTGATGCAAAACTTTTTTTGATGTGTGTGTGGTGGGTAGCTAGTGAAAACGACACAGAAAAATGAAGTGAGCAAAATATTTAGTAATCGTCGTAACTGTTAATATATTTATCATAAGGTGAGAAAAGATGATCAATTTCGTAATGGAAAAATGTTTTCAGCTGTCTACGGAACCATGATTGTGTCCCCAGTTGTGCGCTTCTTCGTCCGAAGCAAATCGACGCCCACGAAACGCTTTCTTCAGTGCTCCAAAGCTATTTAAGTCACCTGAGGAGGCATCGGGGCTGCGTGATATGTAAGGGCTTCCCAGCGGAACTTCTGCAACGTAGTCGAATCGAAAGAAGAGGCACACCACGTCCTCCTTCTTTGAGCCGGCCGGTGTGGCCGAGCGGTTCTAGGCGCTTCAGTCCGGAACCGCGTGACCGCTACGGTCGCAGGTTCGAATCCTGCCTCGGGCATGGATGTGTGTCATATCCTTAGGTTAGTTAGGTTTAAGTAGTTCCAAGTTCTTAGGGGACTGATGACCTCAGCAGTTAAGTCCCATAGTGCTCAGAGCCATTTGAACCATTTGATTTCTGACTGGCCGTTCTACCTGCTTTTGTGGCAATAGTGCTCTTATAATACTGAGTCTGAGCTCTTGGAGGGGCATTTTTGTGCCAGGATATTCATTGTGTAGGGCATGTGCGTTTGTCAGCATCATTTCAATAAAAAGTTTTTTGTATCAGCGTATGGATTTTCGTTCCGAGAGATAATATGATTACATCTGATCGTGCCGATCAACTCCCGACATAAATTTATTGTAGTTTACAATGACCAAGGGCTTAGAATTCTTCTCCTTTCTTTTGTTTCCAACCTCAACCATTTCATAGTTAGGTTTAAGTAGTTCTAAGTTCTAGGGAACTGATGACCGTAGCTGTTAAGTCCCATAGTGCTCAGAACCAACCAAGCCATTTCATTTGTAAATGCATTAGAAATGTAGCAAACCTCCCTCTTATCACGCCACTTACCTATCATACCTGCTTCCGCAAATCTGGCAACGGCTTCACCTTTTCGTAATTTTGCCTTCCGTATTTCCTTGGGTGTATCCTTCCTATTCGCCCTCAGAGTTTCCGTGCAGTGAGTCTTCTTATCCAGGAGCAACTTAGCCAATGCGAAGCTATTATAGTAATTGTCGGTGTACACGTGGTGACCAGCATTCAACGTTTCACCCACTATTCCACCTAAATCGTCGAGGATGCCAGTGTATACAGCAAATTTTAGGACTATTCCAGTGGGAGTTGTCAAAATATATAGCTTTATGTCATATTTGTGCTTTTTATTTTTGATGTATTGACGGAAAAGTAATCGTCCACGCCAAAGGATCACTGTTTCGTCCAGTGACAGGTCCCGTCCAGGATAGCACACTTGGTACATCCTCTCATTGAAAACTGGTAACTGGACGTATTTTGTACAACCTGTCTCATGGTTTTGGTTCGCCATGTTTTGTATTTTCTGAACAATGCAATGCACGTAGTATTAGAAGAAAACGATTTCATGAAGTACTATCGGCAATTCCTTCCACGTGAAACAAAAAGGTCCTTTTTCCAATAGTCCTGCAACTTCTTCATCTTTACATTTACCATCTGCAGAAAAACTCCCAGGAACACTAACAATTCCCCAACCGTCACATCTTTCTAACAATTTATTCGTTATTGTTCTTTGGTTCCCACAGAAAGAAATAATTGAGTTACGTTTCGATTTGTTGCTTTTAGAACTTTCAATAGAAATTCGTCCGTCAGCAAAAGACGAAAATAATCTAAGGGTTTGTTTCCCGTTGGTTTAATTAGCAGTCCCTCATTTTTTATAAAAAGGCAATTTACCATTCCAATTGGCTCACTTTCCCATGCAACACTTGTATGAGCTACGTTACCACTTGTTACCACTAATTCTGCCCTTCCCTGTCGCTTGGATTCAAAGCCGTTTCTACAGTCTCATATAAAGCAAACTCATCACTGGATTCCCACCCGTTCTCCCCACTGGCCAATTCCGTTTTCGAAACGCTTTCTTATAATATTCGTAATAATTCCGCATCCGTTAGTTTTTCTACGTTTATTGTGTCCCGTATTTTACGTTTGAAATGGTTCAAATGGCTCTGAGCACTATGGGACTTAACATCTATGGTCATCAGTCCCCTAGAACTTTGAACTACTTAGACCTAACTAACCTAAGGACATCACACAACACCCAGTCATTACGAGGCGGAGAAAATCCCTGACCCCGTCGGGAATGGAACCCGGGAACTCGGGCGCGGGAAGCGAGAACGCTACCGCACGACCACGAGCTGCGGACATATTTTACGTTTCTTAGGTTCTGAAGGTGCCGCCGTGTCACGATCGTTTTCCATTTTCAGTCCCACAACAGAGACGAACTGCAGGGAAGAAACGCGAACCGCACCCGTAAAAATTGAAAACAATACGTTCTTAGAGTGCGTGCGCAATAAACCACACCAAATGGCTGTGTCCGACTAAACCGTGGTGCCTCGAAACAACTAAGTCAGAACGCCGCGCAGGCGCGTCCACGGCATGTGCACCAGTATCGGCCGGGCGCGCTGGCGCGCTCTCCCCCTTTTCCCTGTAATCCTTCCTTCTACTGGTCTTGTAGGGAGTTTCTCGTAGTATGAGTCTTAGCTGAGATATTTTTCTCATAGTCCTCATTTCCACCAGTTTTACCCTGTTCTTACAGGTATTATTTCATTATTCGTTCTATCAATTCATTTAATATTAAGCACTATCTTCTATAATTATATTTCAGAATTAACCAAGGATTTTTCCTTTTCCTTTTCGACTGCCCATGGTTCACTGCCGCATAATACTGTACTCCAGATAAATCTTTAATAATTATATCGAATTTATTTTTTGCCTCCCAGAAATATTTTATATTTTCTATAGCTCTTGTTCCCATAGATATACTGCTTTTTATTTCCTCAACACAGTTTCCGATTTCTTTCTACCAATATCCTTTTTTTTTTCTTTGTTGTTATTCCATGGCCGGAACGTGAGCTGTCTGCGGTAAAATATTCCGCTTTTCAGCTAAAAGCCTCAAAAATATCAACAAAGAGAAAACAAATCTGAGTAAGCCATTAAATATTACAAGTGTTTTAAACTCAATAAAAGGATGACTTTATCTGTCGTTTAAATAAAACATTAAAACTATTGTTTTACTGTGAGATTTAAATTGAAGCCGGAGGACTAAAACGTCAAATTACAATATACGTAAAATAAAATGTAGAAATTTTGATGTTGCGCTAAAAAAAAAAACAGTGGACTTCCGCTAAAAACCTGATGGTCCTGCACTAGGAAAGACGAATTTCGGTAGTGGACCTTGTTTCCTACGTGGTCGAGGGATGTGGGTAAAAAGTGGAAGGATTTTTTTGGGAAATGACTGTGGAGATGAAGGTAAGTTCTGGGGTGTATAGTGGAAGGACACTATGTGAAGGTAAGTCTGGTGCGTGGGTATGGAAGTATCAAGAGAAAAATGGATGGTGAGAAACGGAGGGGGGCGGGAGAGAGATGGGGATCTGTGACGTGGAGTGGGATTGGAGGGGAAGATTTAGAGCTGGTGGGAGGGACAGAGATAGGGATGGATTTCATTGTCCGGAAGTGGGTTTCGCTGGGACAGAATATAGTGTTTGTGTAGGTGTAAAGCTGTCTAGACCCGTTGGAAAGGTGCGGCAGTATATCAGGATTGCTGATCAGAGGGGAAAGGATGGGGTTAGCGAAACCTATTTTGCGGATAGCGTAGGATGCACATAGTTTTTCAGTGTGAGTGAGGAGTGGTAGGAATTTCATGATATGGTGGAGGAAGCGTAAGGAAAAAGCGACACGGAAAGCAAGGGAGAACGCATGGCGTTCAAGGAATCGGAGGTAATGAGAAAAACTTGGAGCGTATATCCATGATACAATCGCAGAGGAAAAGGGTCATATCAATGTTTTGCAGGTGTTGGCGATATTGGAGAGGAACAGTCCCTAGGTTTGGTCGGTTAGTTGTTTTACTAGTTTCATTCTCTTATGGGCTTTCTGTTGACTTGTTAGTTAGTAAGGTTTCCACGTTAGCTGTTGACCGAGCGTTACTCCAAGATATTTTTGTGTATTAGTTAGCTGGTTGTAAAGGTTTAAATGTGACATAAAAATCATGCCGACAGAGTGGTTCTTCTTATAATACAACTTGCCAACTACCTAAAATATTTTGCTTTGGGGCTTCACTGAAATGACAATGAGTATGTGCCAACTTCAGGGACTGGCTTTTATACGTCACCTTGTCTGAGAGATTAACCGCTCATGACGAAAGCATCTGATCTACAACAGAATGGCTTATTGCAGTTCTTATTATGAATCTGCTTGGACACACTGTACGGCGACTTTCTGCTGGGAATTATCTGATATTTCCCAAATGCCTATGGTTACCAAAGTAAATCGTTTCCTTATTAGGTAGCACTATAAAAGATAATACAATGAAAAAATTAGACGACACTTCTTTACAGCGACAGCCATTTTTAACGTCTGTAACAGACTATGCCTCAATGTGACTTAGTGTACAGCAGATCACGTTTCCATTCTCCTCATAGAAGTCATAAAAATTCCGCTACTCTTGAAATAATCTGCTCGTAACATTTAAGAAATTCGTCTGTCATATAATTGGGAATGTTTCGCACGAAGAACAAACTGAATCTCAGCTATCAATATAACCACGAGATTGAAACAAACAGATGACTTATGTTCTCGTTCTACCTCGTGTTTGAAAAGACGATGAAGATAACGTTTCGAAAGAAATTTAGGGATGTTCATAGCAGAAATAACTGCGTAACTCACAGGAAATATGCTGACAGTATACACATATGGTACTACATGGGTCCTGGAACGAATGAACGATGTCTACATTATGACAGATAAAATCTCTGAAAGTTAAAGAAAGCCGATTCTATGGAACGGTCACAGCATTTAAGTATCTGAAAATGACTTCCAATGTATACTGAGATCGAAACGTGGATCCAAACCGAGCAACCTGATTATCAAGTTCCACATTTTTTACTTCGAAATAGATTATTAAAATTTGCTGACGGAAAAAAATCGCAGCACCAAGAAGGAGTTGTGCGAGATAACCGCAAGTTGGCAGGCGTGTTTTCGCATCTGAAAGATGATAGCTGTTCAAATTACACGTCTGTCGTATGGTGTCACCGCCAGACACCACACTTGCTAGGTGGTAGCCTTTAAATCGGCCGCGGTCCGCTAGTATACGACGCACCCGCGTGTCGCCACTGTCAGTGATTGCAGACCGAGCGCCGCCACACGGCAGGTCTAGAGACACGTCCTAGCACTCGCCCCAGTTGTACAGCCGACTTTGCTAGCGATGGTTCACTGACTATTACGCTCTCATTTGCCGAGACGATAGTTAGCATAGCCTTCAGCTACGTCATTTGCTACGGCCTAGCAAGGCACCATTATCATTTGCTATTTATCTTGTGATGCATGTACCGTCAGACCGATGTTCACCAATTATGAATTAAAGTTAAGTATTCCAGTAGTTACTTACGTTCTTTGCTACTATAAATTCCCTTAACTGTTCCAGACCTCACGCCAGCCGGCGTGACCTTAACGCGTGCCTTTCGGCTTCCTCATAGTGGCTTGGCTGTCTTGCCAAGTCACAACATGTCGCATAAGATTGGCGCTAGTAGCGCCACTATGAAGATGCAAATAAGGGTTGCTTTCAATACAGGGTTTAACGGTCGTCAGAGTAAGTTACTATTGAGACTGGACGTGGTGAGCTGATGCTAGTCAGGAATGCCTTTAAGGCGACAAAGTCGCCATTGTCACCATCTGACAGTTTGAACGAGGTCGCGTAATTAGACTACGAGAGACTGAATGCTCCTTCTGCGGTATTGCAGAAAGTCTTGGAAGGAATACAGCCACTGTACATTATTACTGGCAGCCGTGGTCATGAGAACGCACGGTCGGAAGAAGACCGGGCTCTGGAGAGCCATGTGGTACTAACAGGAGGGAAGATCATCGTGTTCTGCGTACCGTTCTGGTGCATCGTGCGGCATCCGCAGCAGCAGTTTGAGCAGCACATTGCACCACAGCGACACAACGAACTGTTAGAAATATGTTACTTCTATGTCAGCTCCAAGCCAGACGCCCTGCTCTGTGCATCCCAATGAGGCCAAACCACCGCCATTTGCGGCTTCGGTGGTGTCAAGCGAGAGCTCACGGCAGGGCAGGATGAAGGACTGTTGTTATTTCTGACGAGATCTGAAGGAGCTCAGTCGTGGGCCTGCACCCAACCTGTCTGCGTGCCACACTCACTAGATCTACTGCGGGAGTTATGGTCGGCAATGTTACTCCGTATGGCAGCAGGCACACTTTCATGGTAATAATACGCAACCTACTTGCAAATCTGTACGTCAGTATGGTGACTCTCCCTGATGTGCTACCGGCTAGTGTAGCCGAGCGGTTCTGGGAGCTTCAATCTGAAACCGCGCGATCGCTACGGTTGCAGGTTCGAATCCTGCCTCGGGCACGGACGTGTGTCATGTCTTTAGGTTAGTTAGGTTTAAGTAGTTCTAAGTTCTAGGGGACTGATGACCACAGCAGTTAAGTCCCTAGTGCTCAGACCCATTTGAACCATTTTTGAACCTGATGTGCTGTCACTCATGAACAGCATTCCAGGAGCAAAGACGAACTAGATGTGAGCGTGTTTGTAGTCACCCTGCTAATAACCGGTACGCAACAGGTCGCGCTGACATATTTGGGCTTAGAAGCCATCTTATCTGTGCTGTGGTAACTGCACGTTCTGCCAGTGCTGCCCTTGAAAATACTACTACTTGAGGACGATATTATGGAAATGGAAGAGGATGTAGAGGAAGATGAAATGGTAGATATGATACTGCGTGAAAAGCTTGACAGAGCACTGAAAGACCTGAGTCGAAACAAGGCGCCAGGAGTAGACAAGATTCCATTAGAACTATTGACAGCCTTGGGAGAGCCAGTCCTGACAAAGCTCTACCATCTGGTGAGCAAGATGTATGAGACAGGCGAAATACCCTCAGACTTCAAGAAGAATATAATAATTGCAATCCGAAGGAAGTAGGTATTGACAGATATGAAAATTAGCGAACTATCAATTTAATAAGTCACAGCTGCAAAATACTAACGCGAATTCTTTACAGACCAATGGAAAAAATGGTAGAAGCCAATCACGGGGAAGATCAGTTTGGATTGTTTAGAAATATGGGAACACGCGATACTGACCCTACGACTTATCTTAGATTAAGGAAAGGCAAACCTACGTTTCTAGCATTTGTAGATTTAGAGAAAGCTTTTGACAATGTTGACTGGAATACTCTCTTTCAAATTCTGAAGGTGGCAGGGGTAAAATACAGGGAGCGAAAGGCTATTTACAATTTGTACAGAAACCAGATGGCAGTTATAAGAGTCGAGGGACGTGAAAGGGAAGCAGTGGTTGGGAAGGGAGTGTGACAGAGAATAGAAGCTTTCGAAATGTGGTGCTACAGAAGAACGCTGAAGATTAGATGGGTAGATCACATAACTAATGAGAAGGTATTGAATAGAATTGGGGAGAAGAGGAGTTTGTGACACAACTTGACTAGAAGAAGGGATCGGTTGGTAGGACTGAGGCATCAAGGGATCACCAATTTAGTACTGGAGGGCAGCGTGGAGGGTAAAAATCGTAGAGGGAGACCGAAAGATGAATACACTAAGCAGATTCAGAAGGATGTAGGTAGCAATAGGTACTGGGATGTGTGGCGGCGGGTGGAAATTAATTGCTGTTATATAATGTTTGGTAATGTAGATGCAGAAAAGATGCATTTCCCGGCCGATGAACCAATTGTGGGGCGGCTGGTGGTATGATTGTTTATTATATAAATGTAGAATTGTAATGTAGTAAAGAAAAGATGCATTTCCCGGCCGATTAACCATATGTGGGGCGGCGGCTGGAATTAATTCTTATATAAATGTTCCTATTATTTATGCTGTCTATTGCGGTTCTCAACACTGGCTCTCTAACTACAATATTGGCAACCAGAAAGTGATTAGCAAAACGTGAAGCCTGTAATTAGAATTCCTAGTGCCCACTTCATCTGAGAAATACACTTGTAGCTACAGCTTATAGCTCTGAGGAATTAGGAGATTTTCTGGGATTCATAATCAAAAACGATCGTGTAAAAACGTTCGCTATATTCTGAAAGACACAGATTAAAAAAAAAAAGAATACACACAATCCAACTACCAGAGAAGTTCAGAGTCTAATGCGCTGATGCAACTATAACTGTCCAAATTAAATGTTTAAGTGAATTCTCGCCATAATTTGATGATCATGTTCATCGAACGCCACGCTAAATAATGGAAGAATGTCTGTCCCGCGACGGCACGTGAAAATACAACATACGCAAACTGAAGATAGATCATTAAAGTCATCCCAGAATTAACATTTCACTTGAAAATGATTTCATGGTTACGCGTATCCCGTGTAACTTAATACGGCATTCAAGGCTGTTATTAGCAATGATACCGACGCGACGCGACTCCCGACACAGATGATGTGCTATTCAGCGTCTGGAGAGAACTGGGGCCTTCTTCCTCGCGCAGCGTTCTTATACATAAAGCCGCGGTGCGGACGGCTAAGGGAACGCCTGATCAAATCGGCTCTCCCTGCTAGCCGCTGGGCTAGTAATGCACCACTTTAAGTTATTGAATAAATCATCACTTCCTTTGCTGATGGCCGATGAAGCTCTCAATTTAAATGTGCATTCAGCACACAGGTAAGTAGTCATAATAAAAGTCTGACGTGGCTAAGTAAAATATTTTGGGCGAGAGAATTAATTTAATTACACTATACGCAATAGACGAGCTCTGAACTTGCCCTTTGGAGATACGCTATTGCTATACTTTTATAGTTAGTCAATTGAAACTTCTCACATCTTTATGATTATAGCGGATCGCCCTTCTACCTAAATTCAAACATCGTAGCCTTATTTATTCGCCTACTTAATCTATCTTGCTTCCTTAATTTTTAAAACAAAAACCGGAAAATCATGAATTTCAACTAAAATTTTAATTTGTGACATCCAAAATACTGTTTCTACTAAATTATTATGAAAAAGGAATCCAAATATAAATTTTTAAGTTTCTAGCTCTTTTCTGTTGCGCCAACGATTTTTGCAGAAAAACGTCCAAATTTCGAAACTGGTTAATGTTATTAAACTGATATTCAACACATATTGATTTAGTATTACTCCTGACATGCTAGAAACGTTTCAGGTTATTTATTGATTTTTAAAGTATTGCGCAACATTTATGACGTCAGAGCTAGTTACAGCGGACTAGGCTTGCACACAATGGAAAGACTGATGAGAATTTTATAAGGCGTGAGTAGGCTGCTTCCCTACAGGGAGATGAAGAAGCTTGCACAAGATAGAGTAGCACGGAGAGCTGCATCAACCCAGTCTCAGGACTGAATACCAGAACAACATCCTGTCGGACGTCTGTGCAGCGTGGACGTCCAGAACCTTGTCTACGGGTGTGACAATGTTTATGTGACCACTGATACCAGCATCCTTGCACAACGGACGCAGCACGTCCGACTTGTGTGTTATTTCTCCGAAAGGACCATACCACCACTCGGAAGACCACAACTTGACCCCATCCAAACTCACTCATTTGGTTATAGGAAGCACGAGTGCGTCTCTATGTCATGGCTGCCTACTTGCCTCATACATCTACATGGAGCCCTCTGGCTGTAAGCATTCCCTACTACAGGGTAGACACAAATGGCGCTCTGCTACCTATGCCACTACGCTGTCTGCTGGTGAAATCATTATCGCCGGCAGTGGTGGTCGAGCGGTTCTAGGCGCTTTATTCCTGATCCGCGCTGCTGCTACGGTCGCAGGTTCGAATCCTGCCTCGGTCATGGATGTGTGTAATTTCCTTACGTTAGTTAGGTTTAAGTAGTTCTAACTTCTAGGGGACTGATGACCTCAGATGTTAAGTCCCATAGTGCTCAGAGCCATTTGAACCAAACCATTATCAGTACTTTCCGCCGGCAGGTATACGCCGTTATCGGATCAACACCGACGTCGTCTTTCCAGGTGTACTGTTTTCTTCCGATAATATATTTGCCTTCTTTTCTATCCAGTTTATCTTCCAGTTTTCACTACGGTACAAACCTCCGTTCCAGACAAATACTTTCGAAAATACTTCTTGACACTTAAACTTATATTAGATAATAAAGTATCTCTCCCTTTCAGAAAAACTATTCTTGTTATTGCGAGCAGCATTTTATATTCTCTTTACTTTTGTCATTATTATGCAAGACTTGTGTATTACTTTCAATGTCTCATGTAATATAATCTAAAGTAATTACCTTATCATCACCCGATTCACCTCGACTGCATTTCATTACTGTCGTTTTTCATTTGCTAACGTTCATCTCACAAGCTCTCTTCAAGACACAATCGATGCCGTTCAGCTGATGGGGTCTTACAAGAACAAATTACTGTCTGGTAACTACACATAAATAACTTTTTAAACACATGGAAAACAACATGAACTAAATGTTCAGCGCCTCAGGAGAAATAAAAGAATTCTTAAAATTTATCTGCTCCAAGCAGGTGGCAGACTGCTTTTATATGACCAATAGTACACGTCTTAGCATGAGCGACTTTATAAAGGCACTCCGAGCCCTCGCTGTGTTGAAGTCGGGGTAGGTTGCTGTCTGCAGCAACAGGAGACAAGAGCGCCTACTGCATACTTCGGTGCGTGAAGTGGGGTCGCTGAGTCGCTAGCAGTGTTTCGAAGTGGCATTTGTATGCCTGGCGGCAGCTTTGATGGAAAGCAGATCCGAGACGAGTCACTTGGTAAAATTGCTCAGTTTCTGCGGCCAGCTGTAATGTTTACCTGGCGATATCAGTCGCTAGCGGTTTTCATGTCTGATGATTATGATAACAACTGCAATAATTCGCAATGACTTCAGTCAAATGATGAATAATTCAAGTCCTTAGTGATTAGGTTCATTCTCCAAGACGAGACGTATCGTCCCCTCTTCTTCTGGAGCATTGTGCTTTCCCCAGGAGGTTGAACACCGTCGAACATACGTGTCGCATCCTATAATAAACGGAGATTTAAGCATGCTTTTTTGAATCCGTGGAATAATTGGGCAAAAACAACTTCTATTAATGGGGCCTCAGCGCAGAGAACGTGTACCATAGTACTAATGTTATTGTAGAGCGAAGGTGACTTCCTGATTGTTATTTACGTTGCTTGTACACTTTAACTGCGTAGCCACTTGCTTGATGGAGAAAAGGCGTGAAGCTGGACGCTATGAGCTGCAGTCTTCATCAAAATAGTACTCGTTTTTGGAGATCACGAGTGCTTAACAGAACTTCCTTACATGCATTATGCTATTTCATTAAAACTCTTACGTTACTGAAATATATAACTTTCACACATTATTTCTGGCGTTCCGCTACCACAGATTTTATGCTTTCTGTTTAATTATGTGTTGTGTTCATGCTGTTTAACGAGTTGTTTCTTTGGCTTCTAATTTCACCTGCATATACTTTGTCACAATCGCTCGTAACTTCACGGACTTGAGCCGTGTAAAGGCGGTCAATGACGTCCGTTTTAGGTTGGAGAAACTCTTGTATTATGTCCTTAACTGAAGAAACGTGCTTATTACACGATTCTTCCCACAGATTTGGTTATGCGGTTCATTATTCTATGAAAAAACGGTAACCTTACGGACTGAGGTGGAAGTCCTTTGTTCTTTTTATTTGCATTATTAATACAGTTTCCTTTGAAGACCCTATCAGTGGAAAAGATCTCATAATATTCTCATCAATGTTTTTAATTACTCAGTCAAGTGATGCATTTTGCGCCATACAAATATCTTGCCTTAAAATCATTTTGCAATTCATATTGATCATCTGATGACTTCACAAGACGGTAAACGACAGCATCATCTGCAAACAATCTAAGAGGGTTCTTCACATTGTTTCCTGCATTGAAACTTCCTGGCAGATTAAAACTTTGTGACCGAGACTCGAATTTTCCAGCGAAAGACAAAGGTCTCGAGTTCGAGTCTTCGTCTGGGACACAGTTTTAATCTGCCAGGGAGTTTCATATCAGTGCACACTCCGCTGCTGAGCGAAAATTTCGTTCTGTCACCTACGTAGAACAGTAACAGCAGAGGGCCTATAACAGTTTCTTGTGGAGTTGCAGATATCAGTTATGCCTTAATTCATGAGTCGTTTTCTCCGAGCTGATTCACAATGTTGGAGCACAGTACATGTACCAAAATAGTAGTGCGAATTGACTTTAGTGATATGGGTCTGTAATTCAGCAGAATAATCCTATTTCCTTTCTTGTGTATTGCTGTGAGCTGCGCAACTTTTCAGTCTTTTGGTACGGATCTTTCTATGAGCGATGGGTTGAATATGATTGCTAAGCACGTAGCTATAGTACTGCATCGTTGTACCGAAAATAAGTACTTGACAATTGTTCATGATTAGAATTTTCGAATGTGTACATCTTTTGTGAAGGAATTTCGCATAACAGTGTTAGGTAACTGCGATTTAGTGGCTCTTTCATCAATATCACCGTTGTCATCGCGCAGTGAAGAAATTGATTGCGCCTTGCCACTGGTGTACTTTACATACGACCAGAATCTCTTTGGGTTTTCTATCACATTTCGAGACAGTGCTAAATTTCGAGCTTCAGTAGAACTTCGCCAAGCTTAGGAATTTTACGTTCTTTTAAATTCTGCATGCTTTTTTCGTGACATATTACTTAGTCCTTCTTGGTATATATTGTAAGTAGGCTGTTTATGTTTTCTTATTGGCAACGTTACGTAGCGCTCTGTATGAAAATCACTGGCCGTGCTGTGTGCAGTCTGTGGCTAGTTTGCATTGTCGTATGCCATTGTAGTGTTGGGCAGCGGCAGCTGGATGTGAACAGCGCGTAGTGTTGCGCAGTTGGAGGTGAGCCGCCAGCAGTGGTGGATGTGGGGAGAGAGATGGCGGAGTTTTGAAATTTCTAATACTGTATGTCATGAACTGCTATGTATATTATGATTTTTCAACACTATTAAGGTAAATACATTGTTTGTTCTCTATTAAAATCTTTCATTTGCTAACTATGCCTATCAGTAGTTAGTGCCTTCTGTAGTTTGAATCTTTTATTTAGCTGGCAGTAGTGGCGCTCGCTGTATTGCAGTAGTTCGAGTAACTAAGATTTTTGTGAGGTAAGTGATTTGTGAAAGGTATAGGTTAATGTTAGTCAGGGCCATTCTTTTGTAGGGATTTTAGAAAGTCAGATTGCGTTGCGCTAAAAATATTGTGTGTCAGTTTAAGCACAGTCATGTATAAATTTTTCTAAGGGGACGTTTCATATGTCGACCCTTAGCCTAGGATACCTCACTGGAATCTTCTGATTTTTTCTTGTAGTTTGTGTAATTAGTGTAGATTTCATTTATTGCTAGCGTGTAATTGTAGAGAAAATCTCCTTTGTAGTTGCAGTCTTTCATTGTTGTACAGTAAAACAGTTGTGGCATGCATGTAGATTTGCACCAAGTATTTCGCAGCTGCAATTAACTAGATATTATTTTCAGTGCTATGTTAATGTGTTCTCTTATTTTTGCTCTTCACATTGTGCTTTTCTGTGTTATCGTGTGAAATATTGTGACAATAATGGCGTGTGAAAAACGTAACACTAGGCTCCAAAGTAAACTGAGAAATAATAGTGACGACGAGTGTAGCTTATCAGCACCACTGTGTAGTGAATTAACAGACATTCCAAGTAGTAATTTGGTAATTGTGCATAGGGAAATGGAGCGGGCTGCAAACAATGGTGTAGACAGTGAAACAGTTAGTGAACAGGGAAGCATTATCGATCGATCGGTCGGCAACAGCTCGCCTCAGAAATCCGAAATGACAGGACACAATCTTGCAAATACTGTAGATTCGGGTTTTGCGTCCTCACCGTTTTCTCAAATAAGTCAAGACACATTTTCTGCTTGTCAAAATGTGAATGTTGCCGGTGCAAATGCACTGCCGAAAAGCATAGAGGAACGGATTCCAGACACTAATTCATTGTTATTACAATTAATACAACAAATGGGACAAACACAGCAAAAGCTTCAAAAGTTAGACACAATGGAAGAAAATCTTCAAAAGTTAGACACAATGGAACAACATCAGAGACAAACACAGCAACAGTTAGACGCAATGGAACAAAATCTTCACACCACACTTGAACAAACACGTGAAGATATAACTACTGAGTTACATAAAATAGAATCGAAATGTCAAAAAGCCTGTAAGGACGTAAAAACTCAAATTTGTGAGCATTTACAACCCATTTTTTCGCGTCATGAAAATGCATTACAGAATCACGAAGCAGCCATAAAAGAACTGCAAACTATTGTTCATGAAAATCATGAGACCTTGCAAGCTAAAATTGACTCAGTTGCGTCTACAGATTCGGTTACGCAACTTGCAAAAACCCAGGAAAACTTAAACTAAACAGTAGAAAGACACATGGAGGAAATTAGTTCATTATCAGAGAAAGTAGTTGAACTTTCGGATCAGCTAAATAAAATTATCTACGAAGGTAGATGATAATCTGAATGACACAAAACCGGTAGTCTTTAATGACACAGAAGACTGCGAACAAATTAGGAAACTGAAACAAAATCTGAATCAAATTGATACGCAACACCAAAGAGAAATCCGGGAAGTAAAAGATCAGCTGACACAGGTAATACAAGAATTACGTATTTCAGAGGACACTCGCACTCCAATACGGGAAGAGGGACATAGAAATACGGAACAGCCACAAAATAATAACACAGGACACTTCGGAAATTATGAAAGAAATTGACAAGGTACACCGAATTTTGAGATGGAGCCGCCGAAACGACGTAACAATGACCGACATGCGACTCGCCGACATGATGATTTTGACTATAAGCTGTTCATTACTACACGTAAATAAAAAATGTTTAAGAATTCTGCCAACGACATTCATCCACAAGCGTGGCTCCATCAATTCCCTCATCGTTTTCCTCCCAACTGGTCATTAGAACACAGATTAGAATTTATGTGGCTATTTAGAGAATGAACCAGCTGTAAGAATGCGATCAGTCATTCACGATTGCCACAGTGAAGGAGTATTTTACCATGCCTTTCTCACAGCATATTGGTCTCAAGCTACACAAGACCGAGTAAAACATAGCATCATAATGATGAAACATTTCGAACAATCTGAATTTTCCAGTCTTGTCAAATATTTTGAAGACATGTTGCACAAGAATCATTACCTGTCAAACCCATACAGCCCCTCAGAACTCATCCGCATTTGCTTAATCAAATTACCTGAACATTTATGACATATTATTTTGGCAGGACGTTGCAAAGATGACATTGAAGCTTTTCAGGGACTGTTACAAGAACTGGAAATTGACACTGACAATCACGGAACGTGAAAACAGGAGCACAACAATTACAGATCACATCCGTCACAATTCCGCGTTGACAGAAATAATATACGACAAGGCTATTCTTTCAATGTAAATCGTGACCAAAACAGACACCACTCGTATGACAACCGTTGGCAGAGTAGTAATAATTACAGGGAAAGATCACCTCTCCGCAGTAATGACTATCAGAGAGACAATCAGAGAAACAGACAATATGGGAAAAAAATAATTATTATCAAGGGAGACAGAATAACTTTAGACACAACGGTCCAGCGCGCAGTTACGACTCAGGGAGAAATTCTCCACCACGTGACCGACAAGAAAGAAACTATGGAATCTATCGACATGACGACAGACGATATGATCGTAACGACAGACCTGAACTGCATCAGAACTGGCGGGATTTAAACAGGGCAGGGCCCTCTCGTCACGGTGAATTTGTAGAAGTTAGGTCTCCAAATCCCAATAACCCTGCGCAACAACAAAGAGACAATAGGCAATGACTCACACCGCTGGCAGCCACAAAACGTACTTATGAAACTGACGACGCAGCTGCCGTTGCTAGTAATTATGTAAAAATGGAAGACATTAGGGACATCTTACTCCAGGAACACGACGTAAAACATAACAACATTGCATATCCTGTGATTCACATTACTGTAAATGATGTAAAATTTACGGCAGTACTTGACTCTGGCAGTCCCATTTCAGTAATTAGTGAAACAGCTTTTAGCAAATGCAACAAATCGAACGATTGCCCCACACTTCCGTTACGTAAGATTAAATTACAAGGTGCAATCTTTGGAAAAAGTGTAGATGTACGCCAACCAACCAATTTAGAGTTCTTTCGCCAAAGCCACAGCTTCTCTGTGAACTTTCTTATTGTTTCATTATTGTCGACGGAAATTATACTGGGAGTAGACTTTTTGAATGAATACAAAGCAATCTTAAGCTTTCACGATGCTGAAATAAGTTTAGAGAAAGAAGGTAAGTCAATAGCTTTGAAATTTGAAGACTGGCTCTCAAACCATGATGAGGAAATTAATCGGCTTTACCTTCTGTTTAGACAACAGTTCGGAATTTTCTACGGAACTAGACACTGACAATCACTCTGCAAGTACTGATAGGGATGATACCGATGGCATATTTGAAACTAATGAGTTAATTCAGAATAAAATTCAAACAATTGAGAATTGTAATGACACTGATAGGCAGGACCTTTATGAGATTTTACAAGCACATTAAACAGTTTTTACTCACAAAACAGGAACAATCAAGGGATTTCAATACCAATTTCGTGTTCGTGAGCATACTAAATTTTCTGTTAGACCATACGTAATTCCACCACATTATAGGGACTGTGTTAGAACAGAAATACAATCTATGCTTGATGAGGGCATTATTGAGCCTGCAGTAAGCTCATACAACAATCCGTTACATGTTGTTGAGAAGAAAAATGGATCGATCAGGCTTGTCCTAGGTTCGAGACAAATCAATACTATCATTATTCCTGAAACAGACAGGCCGCAGATGATGGAAGAACTTCTTCAAAATTTTAATGGTGTAAAAGTGTTGTCTTCCATTGATCTCAGATCCAGCTTTTATCAGATCTAACTTCACCCAGAATGTAGAAAATACACAGCTTTCCTTTGTTTCGGCGTTTGTTATCAGTTTCAGAAACTTCCTTTTGGTTTGAACATTTCTTTGGCAGCATTCATTCACGGGCTAAATTCCATATTACCTGAGTTCTTAAAACGTCACATCACCTTATATGTGGACGATATTCTAATAGCAGAAGCTTCATGGGAACAACATAATCGCATCCTCAACAGTTTGTTACGTATTTTTGCAGAATCTGGAATTACAGTTAACTTGGAAAAGTCTGAATTCGGTAGGTCAAAGGTGAGGTTTTTGGGACATATTATTTCTTCTGAAGGCATTCAGCCGGATCCTGAAAAGTTAGAAGCAATCAGAGCCATTCCAGTTCCATCCACAAAAAAACAAGTCTGCAGTTTTCTAGGTCTCGTAAATTTTTACCGTCGTTTTCTGAATATGCAAATTCTTGTCTCAACAAAACTTTGTTCCCTCACTGGAAAAAATACTATTTGGAATTGGGACGAACAAGCACAGTTAGAATTCAATTCTTTGAAAGAATCGCTACTTAACGCGCCAATACTAGCTCATCCAGATCTGTCACAAGATTTCTGCCTTAGCACGGATTCTTCTAAAGTCGGTCTTGGTGCCCATTTATTTCAAAAAGCCATAGAAAATGACACTACCATACAGAAAACCATTGCTTTTGCTAGCCGAGTGCTAACAAAATCTGAAAAAAGTTATTCCGTTACTGAATTAGATGCTTTAGCTATCGTTTGGGCATTTAACAAATTCCGTTTCTTTCTTTCTGGCAAGCACGTAAAAGTATACAGTGATCATCGTGCATTACAATTTCTTATATCTTAAAAATTAAATCATGACAGGTTAAAACGTTGGGCATTGTTTCTGCAAGAATTCCACTTCACAGTAGTCTACATTCCTGGCAAGGAGAACATTGTTGCGGACGCACTGTCACGCGCACCGGCTGGGCTTGAGAAAAGTAACACAGAAGGCAACCTCGAGAAAAATTTCAGTATTCTTTACATTCAGAAAGTCGCCTTTGAAAACTTCATCACCACATCTTTAAAGGACATTGCTCATGAACAAGATAAAGATTCGATTTGGAAAGACATGCCATGAAAAGACACACACTCAGATTCGGCATTATTACCAGGTTAGAAACAACATACTCTTCAAACGCTGCACTGTTGATGACAAGCTATGGGTACTTTGCATTCCAGACGATTTTGTTAATAAGCTCATTTGGTACATTCATATCAGCTACGCACATTTTGGTCCACGAAAATGTTATCATATTCTTCGAACGACTTGTTATTTTAACAATATGGAAAAGCGAATTCGAAGGGTCTTGTCTATTTGTAAACTTTGTCAAAAGGCGAAACCATCTACTATCTCACATCGTGCTCCGTTGTTTCCTATCATTCCTTCTAAATTAAAAGAATTTGCTGCTGTTGATCTCTTGGGACCCCTTGTCAGAACATCGAATGGATTTTCGTACGTTCTAGTCGCTGTTGAACTTACTTCAAAATTTGTTTCTTTCACTCCGTTACGTAAAGCCACTGGACGGTCTGTATCCAACGCCTTTTTAAAAATTTCTGACGTGAAGTTGGCCACGTTGCTAAAGTCATTTCAGATAATGGACCGCAATTCAGATCTGCTGTTTGGTCACGCATGCTTCGGAATCATAAAATCAAACCTGTTTTTATTTCATTGTACTCACCACATTGTAACCCCTCCGAACGGATTATGAAAGAAATCAATAAGCTTTGCAGACTTTATTGTCACAGAAAGCATCAGCATTGGGACAGATATTTACACTTATTTCAAAACGTGCTGAATGAAATGCCTCATGACTCCACTGCTTTACCACCTACTCTTGTACTGAAGAATGTAGAACCACCGAACAGAATCAGAGAGCTTGTACCTTTCCCGAATACACGTAAACTTCGACACAAAGACATAATTGATTTGGCTCTTAAAAATATAAAATCTACAGCAGACAAAAGGAGAAAACTACACGGTAAAGCAAATGCAAAGAAATTATATATTGGTCAGAAAGTTCTCATTAAAGCTCATTCATTGTCACATAAGAAGAAACACTTGAGTCACAAATTCTTTCTAGTTTACAATGGACCTTACAGAATCCGATGTATACCACATGATAATTGCGTTGAAGTTGAAACTCTGCGTACTAGGAAGAGTAAAGGTTTACACCACATTTCACATGTAAAACCGTTTATTGAAAAATAATCAGCTTTTTAACTTTGTCCTTGCCATAAAACGTTTCGCTTCAGAATTCTAGTATGCACTGTCAGACTTAGAAACTGTTACCATGCAACAATGTTTGAAGTTAAATATCCAGTCAAGAACCAAGAGAACTTATTTAAACAGAAATTATGAATGCATTGTTATTGTGAACAGACGACACAGTGTTATTGTGTGTGTGCAATCTTGCTTGTTAGTTGCACGATTACGTAACGACTATAAAAAAGACTCACATACATAGAACATTTACCAGTACTGCTAATGAGATTTTAATGCAACATTTTGGTGTACTTGAAAATACATTCTGAATTAAAGTACTTTATGAGAGATACCAGATGACACAGTGGTTAGTTTATGTGACAGCTACACGATTATATCACGACGTTACTAATGAGTGACAGTTTACAATGTTGCTTTTGCGGTGTCTGTTTTATATCTGCACAGTATTTCTGAATTATTCTGGAAAGTAAAACATGTTTTAGTAGTAACTTTTGTGGTATAGCTACAAGGAGACAGCCTTTTCCGTAGCACAACAATACGTTACAGCACAGTACTTTCATCATCACAACAATAAGCGTAATAACTAAGATATCTCTACGCAAAGCATTTCACTTTTGTTTATCATGAGGTAAGTACATTGGCTTCTGCAGAACTTAGCTTTCGGAAGAAAATAACTACGACACTTCCACAGAGATTATCTTACAACAAGATGCACATTTAGCGCTACAGGACATGCATTTCAGTGATTAATTTTGTACTTAAAACATTTATTTTTAAAGATTTTTGAATTACAAAGAAAGAGTTATGAAATGTCTGTAAATGCGTGAATGTATCACAATGCCGGCGAAAATTTTTTGGACACTGCTATATTCATAAGATTTTGTTTCGACACATTTGCAACGCCAATTTTCAACCCGTGAAATTTTGTATATGAGACTGTGACTGTAGTGGAAACTGCTGTCGTAAATATTTCCGTAAGAAAGTTAAGTGACCACCTGCACGTAATGCGTCGTGGGCACCCAGCTGCGTCAGATGCCTGGAGAACAAGCCATTAGGGTGTGCCTCTTCAGACGCATAGGTGAAAAAAAAAAAGGGGAGGCCATATCCTCGCTACTGACATTCCTTTGTAGAAAGCATCGTAAATACGACACCCTCAAACTTGAAAACATGATTACACTGTAGAGTTCTTAATTTATGATATTTACTGAAATGAAATGATGAGAAACATTTCATGTCTATTGTCTTGTTAGTTGAAAGATTGTTTACTGCATTATGAAATGCCATATGGCTAGTGAATGACGTTTCACGCCTTGCTTTGCCTATTTTGCTTAATATATAGTTCCTAGCTGCACTGCAGCTTTGGTTAACATAAAATTTTATAGATGTACTAATATAAATATTTTATGCCTACAGATCCAGAAAAAAAGAATAACTTCGATGTACTTAAAAAAAACGAAGGAGCACAAAAACACATTTCCCTTCACAGGAATTGCATACAGAATTTTCTTTTCAAGTACTTGGTAATTTCTTTTGTAGAATAATTTGTGGTGCACCACTTTAATTACATAGACATTAAGATGTGAATAGACATTTCCCTTTTCTGCATTGTTGTTTTTACTGTAATATTTTTTCTGCGTGAGCTTTGTCATGTTTAGGTATAAGTTACTGCTGTTTGCCAGGCATAGTGTTACTGAATTTGACTTTGTGTTACTCTGCTAAGCCAGTTTATTACTGATTTATTTTTCTTGTTTGCTGCTCATTGCCTTATATTAGTTGTAATATTGCAATTGCTTTGCCACTTTCCATTTTTTTTGTCATTGCTATTTGTGTTAATTGTTTTGTGCTGCTGCATTGCTTCGTTCCTTAGTTTAGCATCAGAGCTCAGTAGATTTAAGTTAGCTTAAGAGGGGGTAGACTATATAAGAGAATGAGTTGCGATGGATTGGAAGAAATGCATTGAGAAGTTATACGAAAAAAAGTACAGAAAACAGGTTTAGGTAGGATTTTCTGGGAAATAAATGATGAGGTAAGAAATGTGTGAACATATAAATACAGAAAGCATATTTAGATAGAATTTTTTTGGTGGAAACAAAGGATGAAATAAGAGGAAAGATACATGGAATGAAGTTTTGGCGTGGACTGCAGTACCAAATGTTACACTGAAAACAAACCCTGTCCTTTCCTTTTGTGTTATCCCACTATGTGTTTGTGTACCCTTGTGTATTTGTTTTCTTCCTGTCTCTGTGTAGTTTCATAGAATTTATTCTTCTTCTAATACCTAGCTACATTCACTATGACGAGGAATACTGTTATCCTCAAATATAATTGGCATTAATAATATGTTATTTACTTTGTAAAGATGTTTAGACATTATTTATGTGTTCTGTTTTGTTGCTCATGTGTGAAGTTGATGTTTCAAAAGTTATTCTGATCTTTTATGTATTTACTTATCTCATAATTCCTGTAACACTGATGTATATGTTTATTTCTATTATTTTGTAAAGCCTGTATTACTACAAATGTTATCTGTATTATTATGTTTTTAATGATGTATTTTGTACCTTTGTTATTGTATTCTTATGTTTTTGTTTGTTTGTTGTGGTCTTCAGTCCTGAGACTGGTTTGATGCAGCTCTCCATGCTACTCTATCCTGTGCAAGCTTCTTCATCTCCCAGTACCTACTGCAACCTCCATCCTTCTGAATCTGCTTAGTGTATTCATCTCTTGGTCTCCCCCTGTGATTTTTACCCTCCACGCTGCCCTCCAATACTAAATTGGTGATCCCTTGATGCCTCAGAACATGTCCCACCAACCGATCCCTTCTTCTGGTCAAGTTGTGCCACAAACTTCTCTTCTCCCCAATCCTATTCAATACTTCCTCATTAGTTATGTGATCTACCCATCTAATCTTCAGCATTCTTCTGTAGCACCACATTTCAAAAGCTTCTATTCTCTTCTTGTCCAAACTATTTACCGTCCATGTTTCACTTCCATACATGGCTACACTCCATACAAATACTTTCAGAAATGACTTACTGACACTTAAATCTATACTCGATGTTAACAAATTTCTCTTCTTCAGAAACGCTTTCCTTGCCATTGCCAGTCTACATTTTATATCCTCTCTGCTTCTGAACTACTGAAAAGGCTGCTGCCCCTCTTCAGGAACCACACGTTCGTCTGGCCTCTCAACAGATACCCCTCCGTTGTGGTTGTACCTACGGTACGGCTATCTGTATCGCTGAGGCACGCAAGCCTCCCCACCAACGGCAAGGTCCATGGTTCTTATGTTATAAAATTGTAATTGACAGCAATTCATCAAATTAAGTAACTTGTAAGTTACATTTCACTGCACACGTTTCTGTTGGTCATAGTATATGGACAACATGTAGTAGGGACTGATTGTGTTTGCACGTGTGTTAATAATTCAGGAAGGGACTGGTTAACAGCATTGCTGGTTCTAAGGACAATTAGAAAAAAAAACTTTGTGAGTGCACTAGTGGTGGTTTATATACTTGCTATATTATCCGCAAGACTCTTCAATGGTGATTGTGCACCCGTACAGTCGCAACAGATGGCTGCTGACCATCTCTACATGGACTACAGTGGGTCTGCACCTCCGGTGGCCCACCAATACCACAATCTCTACAAGACTACAGTGGGTCTGCATCTTTGATGACCCACCAATACCATACTCTCTACCAGGACTACAGTGGGTATGCTCTATGATGACCTACCTACCAGTATTCTTCAAAACTTCGAATGACTCTGCTGTGGGTTGGCTCTGTTGTGGCCCATTACCTGTCAGTATGTCAAGAGTCAGCACTGTCTTTCCGTTGGAAGGACAACACTACTTCTCCAAGACTGCATGGAAATCCACTACTTCTGTGTGCAATTTCTTTTAGTAATGAGACTTTGTAAAAAAAAAAAAAACTGTAATTACTACTATGATGAATGATCAGGACTGTCTTTATGCACTGTGAGAAAATTTTAGCTTTTGACCAACATTGTATCAATAAGTGTGTGCATTTGATATCTTTGTTATTGTAATTATGAAAAATTTTATCAAATCATTATTGGCCACTGCCCAAAACAATTTGTAAAATTTTTGTGGGGAGCATTGGGGCTATGTAAGTAGGCTGTTTATGTTTTCTTATTGGCAACGTTACATAGCGCTGTGTATGAAAATCACTGGCCGTGCTGTGTGCAGTCTGTGGCTAGTTTGCATTGTTGTCTGCCATTGTAGTGTTGGGCAGCGGCAGCTGGATGTGAACAGCGCTTAGCGTTGCGCAGTTGGAGGTGAGCCGCCAGCAGTGGTGGATGTGGGGAGAGAAATGGCGGAGTTTTGAAATTTCTAATACTGTATGTCATGAACTGCTATGTATATTATGATTTTTCAACACTATTAAGGTAAATACATTGTTTGTTCTCTATTAAAATCTTTCATTTGCTAACTATGCCTATCAGTAGTTAGTGCCTTCCGTAGTCTGAATCTTTTATTTAGCTGGCAGTAGTGGCGCTCGCTGTATTGCAGTAGTTCGAGTAACTAAGATTTTTGTGAGGTAAGTGATTTGTGAAAGGTATAGGTTAATGTTAGTCAGGGCCATTCTTTTGTAGGGATTTTAGAAAGTCAGATTGCGTTGCGCTAAAAATATTGTGTGTCAGTTTAAGCACAGTCATGTATAAATTTTTCTAAGGGGACGTTTCAATATTGATATATGCTTTTTTCGTGATATATATTTGTGAGTCATTCCTGATGCATTAGAATGAATCAGTACTTACATTACATGCGATTTCGTGCATTAGATGGCAGTACGAAGTATAGACAGCTCCTAGTACTTCAGGTTTCTTACATCTTGACCGCACCAGACCGAGGACCTGGAGTTCAGTGGATCGCTAAGTATCTGATAAAGATAACTTCAGAAAAGAATGAGAGGAAATCAGTAGGCATTTTTTTTATGGGTAATGAGATGGTTTTATGTCTGTATGCGAACCATGTTATGTCTTAGTGTAGTCTTCGTAGCTGCAATGAGATCTAATAATTTTTTTCCTATCTTTCCTGAACGTGGAATGTTTAAGTAAAACGAAAGCCACTAACCAGCTGGACGAGTACTGACAACACTTAATCGTTGGTAGGATACGCATGAGGTACCCTAGTTTACGCCCTGTGTTAGAAAGTGGCTTCAAATGGCTCTGAGCACTATGTGACTTAACTTCTGAGGTCATCAGTCGCCCAGAACTTAGAACTACTTAAACCTAACTACCCTAAGGACATCACACATACATGCCCGAGGCAGGATTCGAACCTGCGACCGTAGCGGTCGCTCGGTTCCTGACTGTAGTGCCTAGGACCGCACAGCGTTAGAAAGTGCCAGAGCCCATTCAGGCCATCCATTTCCAGGTCTGCCGCGTGACTGTTTCCTCTCACTTGCTCTGTCGGCCAGCAATACAGCGATAACTGTTCGGCATGGCGGGTCGCTGTTTTTGTTTTATCGAAACTGAGTATTTTATTCTAATTATCGTCACCACAAGTTCTAACATTTACGGTATACGTAGCTACTAAAACATTAATTTAAATGTCCTTGACGACAGTTCATTTTATACATACATTATTAATACAGTAACCTAGCAAGAGTTGTGAATCGATGTGGAAACAATAGTTCTAACGTTACCAAAAGAAAAATAAGCTTCGGAGTTGCAGGCTACAGTGATTATGAGTTTTATTAATAGCTCGTAAAATCAGTGCAAGTAATAAAAAACCAATCTTCTAATTTCGGAAATGAGAGCATCAAATTTGTGCCCGCTTTTTTAGTACCCATACATTAATATTCACAATTTAAAATTTTACAGTCGGTCTTACGGCTGCAACAAATTTATCAAAAATCAGTAAAAATAAATAATGATTCACATACGATACAATATTGGGACCACTGATTGAAAAGTTTCTTTTAATTTTCTATTAATTCCTTACGATTTGTGAGTAAATGGCAGAATTTTTATTGTAGCTGTTACCAAAGCGTGGTCCACTATTTTTCTTGACGTCATTGGCGTTTGTATTTTCTTTTCGGCAGGTTGCAACAGCTTCTCTTCAGAATCCGATTCGTAACAGATTCCTGAGAGGATACAGGTTCAGCGACACGGTTCAGTCTTGTGTGCTGTGCTTCAGCCTCACGGGTTAACCAGGCAACAGCCACGTAAATGAGACATGAAATTTGAGTAATGAAAGAGGCCAAGAGCCATTTATTTGCCAACGTATAATGTTTAACTATGCATTGTAATAGTGTATTTTGACGAATTACAAGGAGAAATGAATACAGAGCGACTGACACGCCTAAGACATTACAGACTAATTCAGCGCGCATGAAAAACATCGATATTAAGTACGGACTCTGAAGAAATTTGAGTATAAAAAAAAACAAAACAAGCGCGCAACCCAAACGTTCACTGCCGGACGATATCACTATTTTATCTACTGTATAATACGGACGCACTATTACATAGGCGTCATTATAAGATTTGTAACTTGTTTACATCTACAGAGATATACTGTCATTTTGTTGCATGTGGTACTAGTATGTGTAAAAAACGCAGAGAGGTTAATTAATGGACATTTCTAGGTGATTTCTAAACCTTTTCAAACCACTCAGGCTCTGTCATTGTTACTGACGTAAGTATTAACATGTTATATGTATATTAAATCCAAGCTTGTAATTATAGTGTCAATTACTCTAAATTTGTGTTTTCTTTGGTAGATGGACAACCTTAATCAAAAAAATGGTTCAAATGGCTCTGAGCACTATGGGACTTAACATCTTAGGTCATCAGTCCCCTAGAACTTAGAACTACTTAAACCTAACTAACCTAAGGACATCACACACATCCATGCCCGAGGCAGGATTCGAACTTGCGACCGTAGCAGTCCCGCGGTTCCGGACTGCAGCGCCTAGAACCGCAAGACCACCGCGGCCGGCGACAAACTTAATCATTTATTTTCTATGTGCCAAGTTTTTTTCACAGAGCCAACCGTGTCCGACGTTTCATTGTGTGGAGAGAACAGTCGAGACCTACTTTAAAATACTACTTATGTTCCCCCTCTTGTAATATTCTTCAAACTCAGTTTTATACTGGCCCTTAGGTACATCTTCAGTGCGAGTGATGTCCGGGAATTATGTGTTAGCAAACTTTACTTCTCAAATCGCACATCGCTCGCACGAAGCCTCAATGTTCGACAATAGTACGCATCACTTTCTAAAAGGGAATGGGAGCCACGCAAGTATACGTTGCTTCCCCTTCTCAATCTGATGCCTAATAATAATAATAATAATAATAATAATAATATTTCCTTATATCAGATGTGGCACACGAACAGGGACTTCAGTCAAAATCATAGCTAATCCTCTTGTTTTTACTTTCATGTGGGACCTGAGATGGACATTTTCTGGAATGGACGGACAAGGAAAATATTCTGGTGACCATCAACAGAACGGAAAAATACAATTGGAGGCCGTAATTGCAGTTCCGAGTCGTTGTTCCAGGACAACGCAAAGTGAGTAGAATCCTTTGTGTTTGCGAAAACCCCGCTTCCGTAGTGCATTTTCTGACATTCAGGTGCTGTGCTCATTTAAAGTCCAGCTTTCTCTCCAAACCTGCTTCATTTCGTAAATTTATTCAGATTAGTTCTCTTAAAAACGTTTCTTTGCAATTTTTAAAGTAAATTTTGTTAAAGTGCAAAATTTTTATTGTTTAGCAATAATAGTCTGTGTATGTTCTCTTGTTGTCATTCATCTCATTCAAATCCAAGATGGTGGAAATACAACGTTGGTGACGGACAGCAGCGTTGTCTTCAATTGTTTACATTTAGTGGAATCCATATTGTCTCTTTCGTGTTGTGCTATTCAATTTTCATTGCCGCCAGTGACAATTGACTGTTTTAGTAACTCAACGAGAGACACCCCGTGTGAGCAGTATTGTAGTGTATCTGAAAATATTACCATTGATTCTATCGCGAAACCTTTGGTTGCAAACACGGCAGAAGACAAGCGAGTGGATAATTCCGCAGATGAACTTCCGAAACAAACGCGGGTACATACCAGCTCCGCTCGTGTGTAGTTTCTAATCTCCCGGAGTCCCAGCAAGGCGTGTTAAATGTTGAGGACAAGGAGTCTGACTCGGACAAACATCGCAGATGAGTCAATTGGATAAACTTGTCATGTGTAGCGAAATGTGGCAGAGAGATGAACGCGAACGGGAAGAGGAGAAACAGAGAGGAAAACGCGAACGTGATGAGAAGGAAAGGCAACGCGAAGAGAAGGAGAGGGAACGGAACGAGAAACAAGCCTTGTCATTCTCCATAAAAAAAAAAGGACTCTGAGCACTATGGGACTTAACTTCTGACGTCATTAGTGCCCTAGAACTTAGAACTACTTGAACCTAACTAACCTAAAGATATCACACACATCCATGCCCGAGGCAGGATTCTAACCTGCGACCGTAGGGGTCGCGCGGTTCCAAACTGTAGCGCCTAGAACCACTCGGCCACCCCGGCCAGCTCTCCAGTTTAAAATCGGAGATGGAAACTAAATTTGACTCTATGGCAAGTAACTTAAAGGCAGATGTACAAACTAAACTTGACTCAATGAACAATAATTTTAAGGCCGAATTAAAAGCGGATCTTGGTAAACCCGGATCACAAATGATTACTGTAACGGCAGAAATCCACTCAGTAAAGCGTAATATGAAAACCAAATTTGGTACAGTGAAAAGCAAGATAGATTCGGTAAAGGACGAACTAAAAGAAGGTCTCAGACATGAAGTAGATGCGGTTAAAACCGACTTACGTCTGATCAGAAATGTGGAAACATCACAAATTGCTCACATTACCGAGCTCAGTACGCTGTCGGCAACCATTTCGCATTAAAAACAGCTTCCGGTCCTCTATGAATCGATAAATACAGATCCTGTATGGTTTCCAACAGAATATTATATCACGCTTCCAGCAGAATAGTGGCAATGTTCAAGTAACGAAGATGGGTGTGGACAGCGATCGCGCACTAATTCCTCCAAAGTAGACCACAGTGGCTCTATAATGTTGAGATCTGGAGACTGTGGCGGCCAGGCGAGATGCGAAAATTCATCTCTGTGTGAACAGGGGTACTGCTGTCTTCGAAGACAGCACCACCATAACAAACACTGTACCATGCAACAGTTGCGATCAAAATACACTCCTGGAAATGGAAAAAAGAACACATTGACACCGGTGTGTCAGACCCACCATACTTGCTCCGGACACTGCGAGAGGGCTGTACAAGCAATGATCACACGCACGGCACAGCGGACACACCAGGAACCGCGGTGTTGGCCGTCGAATGGCGCTAGCTGCGCAGCATTTGTGCACCGCCGCCGTCAGTGTCAGCCAGTTTGCCGTGGCATACGGAGCTCCATCGCAGTCTTTAACACTGGTAGCATGCCGCGACAGCGTGGACGTGAACCGCATGTGCAGTTGACGGACTTTGAGCGAGGGCGTATAGTGGGCATGCGGGAGGCCGGGTGGACGTACCGCCGAATTGCTCAACACGTGGGGCGTGAGGTGTCCACAGTACATCGATGTTGTCGCCAGTGGTCGGCGGAAGGTGCACGTGCCCGTCGACCTGGGACCGGACCGCAGCGACGCACGGATGCACGCCAAGACCGTGGGATCCTACGCAGTGCCGTAGGGGACCGCACCGCCACTTCCCAGCAAATTAGGGACACTGTTGCTCCTGGGGTATCGGCGAGGACCATTCGCAACCGTCTCCATGAAGCTGGGCTACGGTCCCGCACACCGTTAGGCCGTCTTCCACTCACGCCCCAACATCGTGCAGCCCGCCTCCAGTGGTGTCGCGACAGGCGTGAATGGAGGGACGAATGGAGACGTGTCGTCTTCAGCGATGAGAGTCGCTTCTGCCTTGGTGCCAATGATGGTCGTATGCGTGTTTGGCGCCGTGCAGGTGAGCGCCACAATCAGGACTGCATACGACCGAGGCACACAGGGCCAACACCCGGCATCATGGTGTGGGGAGCGATCTCCTACACTGGCCGTACACCACTGGTGATCGTCGAGGGGACACTGAATAGTGCACGGTACATCCAAACCGTCATCGAACCCATCGTTCTACCATTCCTAGACCGGCAAGGGAACTTGCTGTTCCAACAGGACAATGCACGTCCGCATGTATCCCGTGCCACCCAACGTGCTCTAGAAGGTGTAAGTCAACTACCCTGGCCAGCAAGATCTCCGGATCTGTCCCCCATTGAGCATGTTTGGGACTGGATGAAGCGTCGTCTCACGCGGTCTGCACGTCCAGCACGAACGCTGGTCCAACTGAGGCGCCAGGGGGAAATGGCATGGCAAGCCGTTCCACAGGACTACATCCAGCATCTCTACGATCGTCTCCATGGGAGAATAGCAGCCTGCATTGCTGCGAAAGGTGGATATACACTGTAATAGTGCCGACATTGTGCATGCTCTGCTGCCTGTGTCTATGTGCCTGTGGTTCTGTCAGTGTGATCATGTGATGTATCTGACCCCAGGAATGTGTCAATAAAGTTTCCCCTTCCTGGGACAATGAATTCACGGTGTTCTTATTTCAATTTCCAGGAGTGTAGTCGCATAATCCTTGGGATTAATGATACCTTGCAGAATAACCATCGCGCCCATGAAATACTCCTATATGACTGCCCAAATCAACACCAAATCACTACCATGTTTCACTCCTGAGAGGTAAACTTGGCCAGAAATTGGAGATACTGTGAAACAAGCTTCCTTCCATTGCTCCATATTCTTGGTTTTATGGTCTCTGCACCACGTTTTCTGGTTGTAGGCATTGGCATCACTGATGGATAGTTTGGGAATTACAGTTCACCCTGCATTTCCCTGCTCGTGGAGCAACCTTCATGTAGCTTTGGTGCTGGCAAGGTTCGCCGCTGTAACATTCAGTCCTGCACTGACTTTTCCAGCTGTTGTCCTCTATTTTTCGTCACAGTCTTCTTCAGATGCTGTCTGTCACGATTACTTAACACACAGTTTCGTTTGCACAGTGTGTTAGCGGATCATTTTTTTCCCTTTTCAACTTGTACGTTATAAATCTCCGATACATCTTAGAACACAAAACACTCTGGCCACCTTGGTTACAGAAGCACTCACTGTCGTGTATCACTTCATGGACAACGGTAAGGAGAACTGGACTACAGAGTGGTGCAGGAACTGTCGTCACAGGAAAGCTGGACAGGAGCAGAAATGATGAGCAAACAAGTTAACACAGCAGAGGGTTTACTTCACTTGTATTTCTCCAAGCGTTCAAGCCTCATTGCAAGTACGAAGGGCTTATTTAAATAGTGGTACAAGTCCATTACCTCCACTTTTCTGTCTATAATGCTTCTGACATTAATGGTCCAAACAAAAGGAAAAAAAGGTCCATCTCTAGCAATATTCCTTGAATATTTCTGGTATCTCAACTGCAGATTTTTCAGAGTTCATTTAACTTTGTATCTGAGAATGAACAAAAGTGAACTTGTACCACTACTGAAATAAGCCCTTCATATGTAGGAAGAAATAAGTCCAGCTATAACAGTAGAAACAGGGATGAGCCTCTCTGAGCAAAAGCGTGAAAGATGGTGTTTCCAGCTGCGACTGGGTGGCATCTGCGTAGCTTCACGTAGTGGAATCACTGCAAGTATGAGTTGAGCCGTGTGGCTCCCACCAGCCCTCCTATATTGCAGCGGCAGAGGTCGCTCATAGTCCAGAGCTAAGGGAAGCGCACGGGCTCCATTGCGTCCACCGGATCCCATGCTGTCAAAGTCTGATGGAAACTTGCAATTCCATTGTCAACACTGATGTCCGTGGGGTGTTGTCGATACATGACACCAGATCCACTATAAGAACCCTAACAATCTGTCCACATTCGAATTCACTTAGATATGACATAGTGCAATCACAACTGCATGACGATGACTAACACTTGTAACATAATGAGGCCATTGCACCGGAGCCGTTGGTGGTCAGATACAACGTCCCATCCTGCATGCTTGGCTATCACCTGTATTTATGTACAAGCATGTATTTCTTGCTGTGTTGCAAAAATTTTATCCCAGCCTTGTAAGTTTTCTAATACAAGTTCTTTGAGACTGCGTGTAGCCGCTGATAGTGGCTGAACCCTTCGGTTACGAAAGTCCTTTGGGTGTCTTCTCATAAGACTGGTGACGTTGCCAAATGCTGCAGGAGAACTCAAAAATAGGTCGGGCGAGAGTCGCCTGCAAGGAGAACGACGCCATAGCACCGCTTCTGGGAAGACCCCAAATGAAGTGACACGCCAGGCTGCGTTGCAGGCCATGACAAAATGGCCTGACTTGTGAGCGGAGGCGGCTACGCTGCGCCATGTACAGGCAGCGAGCTCCGGCCCCTTTGAGATCCACCCGTCCATCTCTCATTTAATTATGCGACAACCTGGCGCCACGTCGGCTGACGCCGCTGTTCGTTTCGTCGCTGCGTAGCTATGCGTCCCCTCCCCTTCCCCTCCCCCACCTCAACACTCTTCCCACCACCACTGTGAGGCTCACGTAATTTCCAAACTTGACGAGCCCCCAGGGCGGTTGTTTGCAGCGCCGCCTTCGAGATGCTGCAATTACTCACCCCTTCAGTGTCGTCATGTGTTTACCGTCGAAACTGTGCAGACACAGATATCTGCATGGGCGCTGCTGCCTGTTACATTTTTAAAGTAACAGGCAAATAATACGACACTAAGACATCACAATTGGGTCTTAGACAACGCTAAACTTCTAAGAGCCGATCTTGCTACACACTAGTTCCCTGGTTAATGTTATTGACTTCCTGTTCTTAAGCTAACATCTCATGCAAGATATCGAGATGGTTAACGAGACAGAAACAGTACAGGTATTGCTATCCAAATTCTTGCCATAAATAGGTACTGAAGCTCACTTCCACATTTATAGTATCGATGATCTTCTAGAACATTCTGGTAGTTAACATTTGTTGGGTGTTCCTTCATTATGCAGCAGTTATATAACAATTATGAGTAGTTTTCGTGGACGTCACGTTTGGAAGCGTCTGTTTTTTTGAGTAAAGAATTGAGGCCTGAGCCGTTGCCAATGCAAGGAATCTTTCTTTATAACGTGTCCATATATTACAAATGGATTTGAGGGACCTGATTGTTAGCGTGTGAAGGCATACATAATGTGCGAAAATCTACGAAAGCTAACATTTATCGAGACATACTGATTAGTGCGGTTACTTGAGACATTTGCGAGTGTTGGTTAGATTGTATACGAGAGATTAGCGCCCACAAACGAATTCCTGATCGTTTCATGAATAACCGTTGTTAAATTTGTGTGTCATTTCTTCTCATTTCATGAACTTGACGTTAATGTAAGACCTTTATACACGAATCGTAAAGCACGTTTGTCAGCTACGCACGCAGTGAAATTTATGTCGTTACAGAGCTGTAACAAATATGTTTGAGAGGACCGCGAGCAGAATCGACGTTAGGGTGGGTGGTCTAGTTAATCGATTCTTGTCTGAGCTAGGAACATCAGGTAAGACTTTTGTGATTTATCCCGGATCAGTGGCCATTTGTATAGGCATTCGAACATCTGTCTCACACGAAACTTCCTGGCAGATTAAAATTGTGTGCCGGACTTAGACTCGAACTCGGGACCTTTGCCTTTCGCGGGCAAGTGCTCTACCAGCTGAGTTACCCAAGCACGACTCGCGACACGTCCTCACAACTTCAATTCCGCCAGTACCTCGTCTCCTACCTTGCAAACTTCAGAGAAGCTCTTCTGAGAAGCTTGCAGAACTAGCATTCTTGGAAAAAAGGATACAGCGGAGTCATGGCTTAGCCACAGCCTGGGGGATGTTTCCAGAATGAGATTTTCACTCTGCAGCGGAGTGTGCGCTGATATGAAACTTTCTGGCAGATGAAAACTGTGTGCCGGACCGAGACTCGAACTCGGGACCTTTGTCTTTCGCGGGTAAGTGCTCTACCAACTGAGCTACTCAAGCAAAGGTCCCGAGTTAGAGTCTCGGTGCAGCACACAGTTTTAATCTGCCAAGGAGTTTCGTATCAGTGCACACTCTGCTGCAGAGTGAAAATCTCATCTGTCTTACAGTAGCTACGATATTGTAGGTTATGCAAGGTTTAAGGAACAACCGGAGCTGACGCGCAGGCAAATCGCGCGAATCGATTAATTCCTTTTGCAAAGGATGTTAACTGGGCTGAAACTAATGCTCAACTGATGGCACCATTTGTATGCACGCCGTTCGGATTTTACTTGCAAATACGTGCAAAAAACACGTTTTTCTGGGATGTTTTTGAAGCGTGCTGGTTCTGTACATTAAACTTGTTCGAATCGGTTCACACTTTGCACTGCGGTGGATAAATGGATAAACTCAAAACGAATGTGTTTCTACGCAGTAAACTTGATCTATTGTATAGAAACAATACTTCGAAGTCAAGCTAAATGCAACACATAAATATCATTCTTACGTGAATTGAATGTGCAGAAACGGTGGAAAGTAATTCAAATGGATAAAAAATGCATTCTGAGAATAAAATTGAAAACTTGCTTTCAAAAATCTAGCTTCATTCGGATTTTACGTACAGAAAACACATTTTTCCTGCCACTTGCATGTACCAAACTTGTGCGAATCGAGACAAATATATATAATTAATGGTCATCCCTTTGTTTTACGAAAACTTCATCTGTTGCCACGATATAAGCAACATAGTTCGAAAGACAATAAAAGAGCCTATAGCGGATCAGTTGTCGCCAAAATCAACATAAATCTGCGTTGGTTACTAAGATATGACGGTATGATGTCAAAAATATGGTAGACTAAAAGCTGAAAAGCATACATGTACTAGCTAAAAAAGTCTTTCTTGGAACCGAAAGTTTCTGGGGGAGGATTTGTACCTGGGTGGATGAGGTCATGAACGATGTTACTTTATTTGACACGATGTATTATATTAAGTGACATGGGTGCTAATACTAACAAGTAAAAAAGCGCGAATATACCAAGGCGTTTTGATTTAAATGTCTTTGAAGATGCCAAGTAAGTCTAAAGTAAGTCCTTCTTTTACATTACTAAATTTGCATAGGACGTATTCGTCATATTTCCGCTTTAACATCCCACTTACTAGTCCAGTCACCGATTTTTGTTGAGTGAATTTTTTCCTGTCGTAGTTAGTCAGGTTATTGAAGGGACTATTCACAGTACGCTTCAATATATGCCGAACCGAGCGAGTCATAGCGTTCACGCTTTGACCCACATAAACAGCCATAGGCACTCGCCATAAATTTTTTTTGACTGGGAGGGTATTGTTCCAGCAGCAAATTAAAAGAAGTCACAACTGAAAATACGGCGTTAGGTTGCTACATGAGCCAAAACAAAATAGCGCTTCACCACATTGTCACTGGAATGTGCAAAGATGTTCAAATGTGTGTGAATTCACCGCTTAGGTCATCGGTCCCTAGACTTACACTCTACTTAAAGTAACTTAAAGTAACTTATGCTAAGAACAGCACACACACCCAAGCCCGAGGGAGGACACGAATCTCCGGCAACTCGAATGTGCCATTTCGTTTTCACTGCTCAAGAGGGCTGCTATCGTTCTGTGGCGTGTGTAACTGGATTGCAGATATGTTCCTACAAATAAACAAGGATATTAACAGGGTGTTTGTTTTCCCTTGAGGCACTAAATATATCGGAAACAACACATCATACGAAAAGATTGTTCTGGGTCAAAAGTTAATATTACTAAAAGAGACATTTGACTGTTCTACAACTGGCCCCCCCTCTCCACCCCCCCCCCCCTATACTCATTTTTATTGCATATTGAGATTGAACATAAAAAATACGTACTTTTATAAATAAGAACCTACACATTTGAGTCTATGTTTCATTTACGATGTAAATTCTCACTGTCGGGTGTTTTCCGTGATTTCTCTTAGGGGCCAGAACTAAAAGAAATTTTTGTTTTTGTTTTCCTCACCATGTTATCATACGTCTCATTCCGATTCAATCTGTTATGATCAATCTGCTCCTTTAGGTTTTCGCTAAAAGTCCTGAAGTTTTACTCCTATTTTTAGAGCATTGCACGTCCATTAAGACATTCACCGGTATTTGGTTGCTCTTGCTTTGATGCGGAAAATGTCACTGAGTGCCAAAATGAAGGCCTCATTTACATCGGCAAGCAAACGCCAGAAGTGCGGCACGCAGTCAGTACTGCTGTTCGCGGATGCCAAAATCCTGCAGTTTTGAGGTCAACAGAGATGGCGCAAAGGGCGAACCGTCCCACCTCCTCATTTATCATTAGGTTCTGAAGCACACAGTTTAAAATGACAGTAACAACGTGAACGGACCCGAAATTACCGCTTCGCCGCCTTAAGACGGTGGCCTTAAGGTAAAACTTTCCCGAACTGGATAGTTTGGCCCCATGAACGGCTGCGTTACTGGCCTGTCATCAGAGTAACGAGCATGAGAAACTCAGATTAAAGCTCCAGCCTTCTATTCGAGATAACCCAACGGTGGCGAACGTTGGCAGGCAAGGATCGTTCTGTGACATACTTCAACTAAATCAAACAAAGCTTTCGGCCAGTAAGGCCTTCGTCAAAAATAAACCACACACACACACACACACACACACACACACACACATGCACACACACACACACACACACACACACACACACACGCACACGCACACGCAACTCACACACAGGCTGCAGTATCAGGCAACTGAAACCACTGTTGCCTGAGACTGCAATCGTGTGTGTGAGTTGCGTGAGCGTGCGCGTGTGCGTGTGTGTGTGTGTGCATGTGTGTATGTGTGTATGTGCATGTGCATGTGTATGTGTGTGTGTGTGTGTGTGTGTGTGTGTGTGTGTGTGTGTGTGTGTGGTTTATTTTTGACGAAGGCCTTACTGGCCAAAAGCTTTATTTATTTGTGCCAGTCTCTTTCTGTCTGCGACTCAACTTCTTCAACTACAATTTTTGAGAACTTAAAAACTGAAAGGTCTGGGCTATTGCTGGCGCTTGTCCCTACTGGGGTATGGCTTGGCTATAATGACGAGTGTGTCATTTTGCCATTTTGCGCGTGGCCCTAGAGACAATGTCACACTGTTAGCTACAAACAGTTACATTGAGCAAGGAGAAATTTTGAAAAGGAATCAAAGTTCACGGAGAAGATGTAAAAAGAGTTTAAGGTCGATGGCATTGTAATGCTGTCCGTGACGCCAAAAGAAAATCAGTTGAAGGGAAGGAGTAGTATCGCAGAATAAGTTAATAATTACATGAACATAAACAACAGTGAAACAGTGTAACTAAGTGAAGTCTAACCAAATCAGGCGATGATCAACAAAACAGATTAGGAAATGTGACATTAAAAGTAGTAGACGACCTATGGTGTTTTGGCAGCAAAAGAACTGATGTATCCACAGGTCATGTGGTCTGTAATTGAAAGAGTGCCATGATGATCTCTTCATTGGCAAAATATTTCGGAATAATCCCCCATTCGGATCTGCGGAAGCAGACTCCGAAGGGGAATGTGACAATAAGAAAAATATTCAATAACCAACGGAAGGATACTGTTCTACCACTCGGGCCGTGGAATGTTAGAAGCTTGAAAGTGGTAGAGAAGCTAGAAAATCTGAAAAAAAAGAATGCAGAGGCTCAATCTGCATATAGTAGGAAGTCAGTGAAGTGAAATGGAACGAAGACAAAGATTTCTGGTCAGTTGAGTATAAGGTAATATCAACAGCATCAGAAAAATATATAGCAGGAGTAGTAATCGTTATGAATAGCAAGTTGCCGTAGAAAGTGTGCTACTGTAAACAGTCCAGTGACAGGTTTGTTTTTATCAGAATCGATACCAAACCACCACCGACAGCTGTAGTTCAGATATACATGGCGACGTCGCAAACTGAAGAGACAGAGAAACTATATGAGAACATTGGAAGGATAATACAGTACGTAAAAAACAGATAAAAAAAATGAAATGAGCGTGTGACATTGTTGGCCGGGAGCTCCCATTCGTGTTCGGCAGCCAAGTGCAAGTCTTATTGCAGTCGGCGCCGCATTGGTATACCTTCGGCCGATGACGAGGATGAAATGATGATGAAGACAACAGAACAAACAGTCCACGAGCGGAGAAAAATTATAGGGAAAAAAATTATCTGGGTCTCCTAGAAGGAAAGGGTTAATTAAACATAATAAAATTAATAACGATGTTATTAATACAACCCGGCCGTGTTTTATCGGTGTTATTAAAGTAAGCAGAGAACTGTTCAGATACAACAGATTTGCGCAACCCATTTTTTATTGGTTCAGGTTCTTTTGAAGTATCATAGTAAACCTGACTAGCGTACCCTACTTCAGAACATGAGCACAGCGAAGAGAGTGTACTACCGGTTTCGATTATGTTCGCATTAACAGTTAAGATATTTTACGCCTGATTTCGCGTTAAGTTCTACACTGAAGAACCTGCCTAATATCATCTGGCCCCTCCGAGCACGCAGAAGTGCCGCAGCACGACGTGTCATGGACTCGACTAATGTCTAAAGTAGTACTGCGGGGGGGGGGGGGGGGGGGGAGCTGACGCAATGGAATCCTACAGGGCTGTCCATAAATCCGTAAGAGTACGAGGGGGTGGAGATCTCTTCTGAACAGCACGTTGCAAGGCATCCAACATATGCTCAATAATGTTCATGTCCGGGGAGTCTGGTGACCAGCGGAACTGTTTAACCTCAGAAGAGTGTTCCTGAAGCCTCTCTGTAGCAATTCTGGACGCGTGAGGTGTCGCATTGTCCTGCTACAATTGCCCAACTCCGTCGGAATTCGCAATTGACATGAATTGATGCAGGTGATGAGATAGGATGCTTATGTGTCACCTGTCAGAGTCATATCTAGACGTACCAAGGGTCCCATATCACTCCAACTGCGCACGCTCCACACCACTACAGAGCCTCCACCAGCTTGAACAGTCCCCTTCTGACATGGCATGGTCCATGGATTCATGAGGTTGTCTCCATACCCTACCCACTCATCCGCTCGATACAATTTCAAACGAAACTCTCCGACCAGGCAACATGTTTCCATTGTCGGTGTTGATGGGCCCAGGCGAGGCGTAAAGCTTTGTGTCAAGGGTACACGAGCAGGTCTTCGGCTTCGAAAGCCCACATCGATGTTGTTTTGTTGAATGGTTGGCACGCGGACACATGTCGCATTGGAGTCTGCAGAAATTTGCTAAAGGGTTGCACTTCTGTCACGTTGAACGATTCTCTTCAGTCGTCGTTGGTCCCGTTCTTGCAGGATTTTTTTCTGGCAGCAGCGATATCTGGGCTTTGATGTTTTACTGGATTCCTGATATCCACGATACACTCGAGAAATTGTCGTACTGGAAACTCCCCACTTCATCGCTACCTCGGATGCTGTGTTCCATCGCTCATGCGCCGACTATTATACCACGTTCAGACTCGCTTAAATCCCGATAATCTGCCATTGTAGCAGCAGTAGCCGATCTAACAACTGCACCAGACACTTGTTGTCTGCCGCGCGGGATTAGCCGAGTGGTCTTAGGCGCTGCAGTCATGGACTGTGCGGCTGGTCCCGGTGGAGGTTCGAGTCTTCCCTCGGGCATGGGTGTGTGTGTTTGTCCTTAGGATAATTTAGGTTAAGTAATGTGTAAGCTTAGGGACTGATGGCCTTAGCAGTTAAGTCCCATAAGATCTCACACGCATTTGGACCTTTTTTTGAACTTGTTGTCTTATATATGCGCTGGCGACAGCAGCGCCGTATTCTGCCTGTTTATATACAGGGTTTTTCAAAAATGACCGGTATATTTGAAACGGCAATAAAAATTAAACGAGCAGCGATAGAAATACACCGTTTGTTGCAATATGCTTGGGACAACAGTACATTTTCAGGTGGACAAACTTTCGAAATTACAGTAGTTACAATTTTCAACAACAGATGGCGCTGCAAGTGATGTGAAAGATATAGAAGACAACGCAGTCTGTGGGTGCGCCATTCTGTACGTCGTCTTTCTGCTGTAAGCGTGTGCTGTTCACAACGTGCAAGTGTGCTGTGGACAACATGGTTTATTCCTTAGAACAGAGGATCTTTCTGGTGTTGGAATTCCACCGCCTAGAATACAGTGTTGTTGCAACAAGACGAAGTTTTCAACGGAGGTTTAATGTAACCAAAGGACCGAAAAGCGATACAATAAAGGATCTGTTTGAAAAATTTCAACGGACTGGGAACGTGACGGATGAGCGTGCTGGAACGGTAGGGCGACCGCGTACGGCAACCACAGAGGGCAACGCGCAGCTAGTGCAGCAGGTGATCCAACAGCGGCCTCGGGTTTCCATTCGCCGTGCTGCAGCTGCGGTCCAAATGACGCCAACGTCCACGTATCGTCTCATGCGCCAGAGTTTACACCTCTATCCATACAAAATTCAAACGCGGCAACCCCTCAGCGCCGCTACCATTGCTGCACGAGAGACATTCGCTAACGATATAGTGCACAGGATTGATGACGGCGATATGCATGTGGGCAGCATTTGGTTTACTGATGAAGCTTATTTTTACCTGGACGGCTTCGTCAATAAATAGAACTGGCGCATATGGGGAACCGAAAAGCCCCATGTTGTAGTCCCATCGTCCCTGCATCCTCAAAAAGTACTGGTCTGAGCCGCCATTTCTTCCAAAGGAATCATTGGCCCATTTTTCAGATCCGAAACGATTACTGCATCACGCTATCTGGACATTCTTCGTGAATTTGTGGCGTTACAAACTGCCTTAGACGACACTGCGAACACCTCGTGGTTTATGCAAGATGGTGCCCGGCCATATCGCACGGCCGACGTCTTTAATTTCCTGAATGAATATTTCGATGATCGTGTGATTGCTTTGGGCTATCCGAAACATACAGGAGGCGGCGTGGATTGGTCTCCCTATTCGCCAGACATGAACTCCTGTGACTTCTTTCTGTGGGGGCACTTGAAAGACCAGGTGTACCGCCAGAATCCAGAAACAATTGAACAGCTGAAGCAGTACATCTCATCTGCATGTGAAGCCATTCCGCCAGACACGTTGTCAAAGGTTTCGGGTAATTTCATTCAGAGACTACGCCATATTATTGCTACGCATGGTGGATATGTGGAAAATATCGTACTATAGAGTTTCCCACACCGCAGTGCCATCTGTTGCTGAAAATTGTAACTACTGTAATTTCGAAAGTTTGTCTGCCTGAAAATGTACTGTTGTCCCAAGCATATTGCAACAAACGGTGTATTTCTATCGCTGCTCGTTTAGTTTTTATTGCCGTTTCAAATATACCGGTCATTTTTGAAACACCCTGTATCTCTGTATTTGAATACACGTACCGTACTAGTTTCTTTGTCGCTTCAGTGCACTTCGACCACAAGAAAAATGGTTCAAATGGCTCTGAGCACTATGGGACTTAATATCTGTGGTCATCAGTCCACTAGAACTTAGAACTACTTAAACCTAACTAACCTAAGGACATCACACACATCCATGCCCGAGGCAGGATTCGAACCTGCGACCGTAGCAGTCGCGCGGTTCCGGACTGGGCGCCTTAACCCGACCACAAGAATCGTCGTACTACTCGTAGTAGAGGGTGCCCCATAGTCTTAGTGTCAAAAATTTTACACTTAGGAGACGAAAATAAATACATAGATTTTAACTCACATGAACAGCATATACCTTGTACCAACGACTCAAGATAACATCAACTGTTCCAAGGGCCGATCGAGAGTATCAAAGCAAGCACTACAAGATAATCTGTTGGCAATACTGACTTCGGAGACGGAACTGCTTCTTCACCAGAATCCTCCACACCGTATTCTTTAAAGTGAGCATTTCAAGGACAAGTTGGCAAGTGCATATTAGCAAATCTTCTTTTTCACAACTCCATCTACTTTTAAGACAGTACCTTGACAATGCTATGCCTTGAATACTGGTCAGTTCTTGAAGACATAAAGGATACAGTTTCTTATCTACACTACTAAATGCCTAAAAAGGTCACGCGGTCACCCGTATTAGTTACAAGTTGCTGTATCTAACAGCTTCCAGGCCAAACAAATTGATTTTCACAATTCCATATGATTATGGACTTAATTTAAAAGTTTGGAATGCTGTTATAATTACACATTACGAGGTACAACCATACGTTAAAAGTTAAAAAAAAAGCAACTATTAATGTTGGAAATGAGCGTATGGCGTCAATGGTCGGGAAGTTCGGCCGCCAAGTGCAAGTCTTATTGAGGGCGACGCCACATTGGGCGACTTGCACGTCGTTAATGGGGATAAATGATGATGATGAGAGCACAACACCCAGTCCCTGAGGATCGAAAATCCCCCACCCCAGCCGCGAATCGAACCCGGGCCCCAGTGCGTGGCATTCCAACGCGCTGACCATTCAGCTATTGGGGCGGACACTAGTAATGTTAGAAGCTGTATATTTGTCTTTTGACAATGAAAACTCACGGCGTGCAAATTACACCGACTATATTCATACAGTATTTGAGAATGATATTACTTGACCACTTGAGCAAACTTCATAAATTCAAACTTTTTGAAACTTTTCCTCGCTCATTCCCCACTCAAAATAATGAAAGGAAACAAAGTCTATCGTCAACGACATTTATCGCTATTCGTGCAGTAATATTTCAGAATGAAGCATGATTTTTTAATTTATTTCTTGTTAACTACTAACTCTATCCCCAACACATTTTGCAGACAGTGTCTACGTATACGGCAGCATGTATCTGCAAAATAATATTTTTGTACGTCCACGGTTCAGCGAGGTGATCCCATAAATATTGAGACGCCTGAGAAATATGAGATATTGATTTTTTAAAGAATCAGTGATTTTGGGGGAGGTGGTGTTACTAGTCAGTATCTATCTACGGTGATAGGTTTAATGCACTATTAGGATACGTATTGAGAGTCTTTTGGCTATCCAATTCAGCATTCTGCAACATGCGTTGAATGCATGTCTGCAGGTTCTTGTAATAAGTAATGTTCCCCGTTCGATAACCGTTCATAAACTGCCAGCGGTGATGCATTCCACCGTGCTCACGTTTAGACGACAGTGTATTGTTTTTCATGGTAATGCCTCCAGTGTCGTTACAGAAGGCAGTTGTTTATTATGATTACAGCTATCACACAGAAGATGATGTATGGAAGACGAACCATAAACTAAGTTTTTTGACCGAGCGAGGTGGCGCAGTGGTTAGACACTGGACTCGTATTCGGGAGGACGACGGTTCAATCCCGCGTCCGGCCATCCGGATTTAGGTTTTCCGTGATTTCCCTAAATCACTCCAGGCAAATGCTGGGATGGTTCCTCTGAAAGGGCACGGCCGACTTCCTTCCCCATCCTTCCCTAATCTGATGAGACCGATGACCACGCTGTCTGGTCTCCTTCCCCAAACAACCAACCAACCAACTAAGTTTTTTGGGCGGAACACTTACACTGCCCGCCGAATCTACTGACGAATCTACCTACACTACGCCTCTTTCACTTCTGGATAGTTGCTGCGTGGTATGGGATCTTTACCAGATAATACTCGCAGAAGACATAGAAAAAGATCAAAGAAGGGCAGTTCGTTTTGTATTTCCATGAAATCGTAGAGAAAGTGTCACGGATATGTTAATCAATTTGAGTTGACAACCATTACAACATAGGTATTTTGCGTTGCGGGGTGCTTATTCTTTTCACGAAGTTGCAGTCACCAAATTTCTCCCCGAATGCAAAAATATTTTATTGTCTTCTGCACATAAGGGTTAAATGACCATCGTGTTAAAATACGTATGAGAAATCCGAATTAGTAGAGAAAGATTTAGGAGTTCATTCTTCCCACTTAATATTCGAGATTGGGACGGAAGAGAAACAGGCCAAATTGTTCTGATACACATATTCGAAGTAATCACTTAGATTTAGGTGCAGACATGATTCACACACTTCTTCGTTCAACCTTGTTCATTCAACACTTCATTTCACTTGTAATATTAATTTCCAACCATTACTTTCATAACCCCAACTACTCGTTTTTAGCATTTTTAGGATGCTTCACAGCTTATGTAATTTTGACCCAGAAGATTTGAGGCACTCCTATGTGTTGAACAGCTCTCGAATGTTACTGAATAAATTTTTATTGTTTTCAACAAAAACCAAAGTTGCTTCACTATTATGTCTAAGTTGCAATAATTATTTGTGGGTTAAACTTACGCTTCTTTGCTTGCCGAATTTATTGTTTCTACACCCTGACTAATTTCTGAGATATTACACACCTTATCTAAAGATCTTACAAAACTGAACCAAATTAAACACTTGAATTTCTAATCAAACAAACAGAAATGGAAAATATAATAATTAGTGCCTCAATATCTACATTCTTCTGTGCAAAGGACAGTGAAGTTATCACGGTATAACTGTATATGGATGAGTAGCTGCACTTACCACGGGATAATTATATATTTTTATTTTTATAATTATATATTTTATGATTTTGGTTGGGGTGGCTTTAAATATTGTGGCCTAGCATGAGACTTTTAGTTAACTTATATCCTGATAACACTCATATGGACATCAGCTGCCCCGAAGTACCTAGGATATAGTATTTTTTAAACACAACGCGTGACTCACAGCTTTCTAATAAATAATTTGATTGAGCGCTGCTATTTACAGAAGAAAATATGCGTATTCTTACGCAAACTAATTATTAATATGGGTCTCAGGGGCTACTGGTTATTTATGTACCAAATGTCAAAAAGATTAACTGAGATATTGTGGAGCTTATTGAATGTAATGATTTGCAATATTTCTTGTTCATTATTTGCAAGGCATAATAGGAGCCGCTACTATTCGGTCGAGTAGCTCCTCAATTGGCATCACGAGGCTACCGTTTGGCGGCTAAAATGAAACATACTGAACTCATTCAGTGCTGTGAATTTTGGTGAATGAAATGTATCACTACTCATTTTAACTTTGAAATTAATGAAGGATCAAAATTGAGAAGTCTCTCTCATTTACATTTAACAACATGAATCGTCAGCGTAATGGCCGACCAAGTGCTACTAGGGAAGAAGAGCTCCCCGCAACTCGAACTTCTGAAAAAATTTGGTTAATGATAGTTAATGGTTGCGACCACGAGAGGTGGCAACTGTCAATAATATACACTTTCTAATAACAATTTCTATTATATTTTTCAAAAGTACAGATAAAACTTACGTTAATTATCAGACAGCAATATAATGGCGGCCTACCGCTATACGAAACAAAAAACAGCAGAGAGAGAGTTCCATAAAAGCATTGTCTCTGATCTTCATGGCCTACGTTACACGGAGATTACACAAAAAGAGGTTAGTTGTTAATTACATCGATATTTTATAATAATAATTTACATTCTTTACTGTTTGTTATACATCGCTCAGACGTACTTAAGCACTTCGTCTTCAGGCTACGAGTAGCCTACCGGGACCATCCGACTGCCGTGTCATCCTCAGAGGAGGATGCGGATAGGAGGGGCGAGGGGTCAGCACACCGCTCTCCCGGTCGTTATGATGGTATTCTTGACCGAAGCCGCTACTATTCGGTCGAGTAGCTCCTCAATTGGCGTCGCGACGCTGACTAAACCCCGAAAAAATGGCAACAGTGCACGGAGGCTGGACAGACGTACTTAGTCTTTAGATAATTTATGGTTCACAGGATGGTTTGAGAGTAAATTGGAGAAAGACGAAGGTAATGAGAAGTAGTAGAAATGAGAACAGCGAGAAACTTAACATCAGGATTGATGGTCACGAAGTCAATGAAGTTAAGGAATTCTGCTACCTAGGCAGTAAAAAACCAATGACGGATGGAGCAAGGAGGACATCAAAAGGAGACTCGCTATGGCAAAAAAGGCATTTCTGGCCAAGAGAAGTCTACTAATATCAAATACCGGCCTTAATTTGAGGAAGCAATTTCTGAGGATGTACGTCTGGAGTACAGCATTGTATGGTAGTGAAACATGGACTGTGGGAAAACGGGATCAGAAGAGAAGCGAAGCACTTGAGATGTGGTGCTATAGACGAATGTTGAAAATTAGGTGAACTGATAAGATAAGGAATGAGGAGGTTCTACGCAGAATCGGAGAGGAAAGGAATATGTGGAAAACACTGATAAGGAGAAGGGACAGGATGATAGGACATCTGCTAAGACATGAGGGAATGACTTCCATGGTACTAGAGGGAGCTGTAGAGGGCAAAAACTGTAGAGGAAGACAGAGATTGGAATACGTCAAGCAAATAATTGAGGACGTAGGTTGCAAGTGCTACTCCGAGATGAAGAGGTTACCACAAGAAAGGAATTCGTGGCAGGCCGCACCAAACCAGTCAGTAGACTGAAAAAAAAAAAAAAAGGTTCACACGTCGCATAACAAAAACTTCTTTTCCCTTTCTCCAAATGTCAATTTATGTGACGTACCGTCACAAAGTGTATGGCAGAGGGTATTTCCCATAGCACAAATTAGTACGACTTCGTCCCATTCCATTGGCGCATGGAGCGCGGGAAGAGCGCTTTTTCCAAAATCTGAATACACCCGTAAAGAATACGACACGCACGGCGGGCACGCAGTCGATGACAGGTAGAATAGGCTTTGCAGGTAAGTGAAACGGAAAACTGCAGAGCGAAACTGGACTTTTTCGGCGTATTATTCACCGTTACACAGGAACAAATCAACCAGCAGGTGTGCGAGAGGCAGTTTTGCCCGGCGCCACATTGTGAGATGGGTGCCGCGAGTTCTGGATACACACACACACATCACGTCACATGTGTCCCGTGTTGTCGTGATCGCCTGTCCGTTTCTGGTATTTCTTGTTGGCCTGGCAGTGCCATTAGCGACAATTCACGCTACACCGAATGGAGGCATTGCGCTACCGGTCTGTGGGCTGCAATCAATATCTCGTTTACTCCCATCGCCAGCTTTGTTCAGTCGTTCGGGAGCCTTTGTCCGCCGACGGAATACGTTTGTGTGAACCACCTGCATGAGGTCACGATGTACGCCGGTTACGATTATTGCCGAGTGAGAGAATGGGTGATAGGGGGGGAGGGAGAGTGAGAGGGAGAGAAATAGAAAGGCAGGCAAGAGCTGTGTAAAACAAGAGCACCCTGGGTAATCACTCGCAGGCGCTGCAGTCGATTGTGGTTACCCAAACGTATGCCCAAGCACCGCAATTCATTCCTTCTGGTATTTTGGATCATTAACTGCGTACGCAAAACAGGTGAGGTAGGAGCCTTTCGATTAAACAAAACTGAACCAGCTTTACGAAAGATAATAACTATGTTATGACTGAAATTTTGAACAGCAAGGACATGAGGGGAAGATTGGCAGTAGTACTGTAGTGTAGTACTGTGTTCCCTATGGAACACTAGTATCTGAGGATCGATCTACAGTCCTTATGTACAGAAATACCTTCGACAGAACACTTGCAAACAGAAACTTTCCGTTCTCTATACAGGGTGGTCCCGAATTCATGGTACAAACTTTAATGGTAGGTACAGGACATTGTAACAAGGATTTATTGTATAGGAATGTATAGTCGCAGGTGACGCGGTGAGGCGTAAACAGGGGAAAGAGAAATGGAGTGATCGGTTGGTGTCACTGCCGGTAGAGGGCAGTAGATGAACATGATGTATCGCAGTAGGGACAAGCGCCATTCACAATTGTGCTGCCGTAGACGATGGGTGACTTTACGTATGCAGAAAAAGCAGACATGCATTACATGTACGGCCGTGCAAATGGTAACGCCAGAGCTGCGTTACGAATGTATCGCGCGGAGTATCCTAATCGACGAATGCCGGATCATAGAATTTTTCAACGGTTACATCGTCAACTTTGTGAAACAGGTACGTTCGACGTCAACAGACATGACGCTGGTCGATTAAGAGCTGTACGCACTCCAAGACTGGAAGAACGCATCTTGAACATAGTGGCTGATAGACCCGAGTCAAGCACAAGAACTGTTGCGCGTGACGTACATGTGAGTCATCAGACTGTATGCAGAGTGTTAAATGAAAATCGCTTACACCCCTTCCATTTTCAAAAAGTACAAGCATTGAATCCGGCAGATTATCCTCTTCGCGTGAACTTCTGCCAGTGGTTGTTGCAGCAATGTGCGTTGCAGCCGGATTTCGTAGGTCATGTGCTATTTACAGATGAAGCGACATTTTCACGCGAGGGTGTCTTTAATGCGCACAATTCCCATGTGTGGTCACTGTTACAACAGTACCAATGTAGATAGAGGAGGAGAGCAAAATGTAATAAATGTTTCCAAAAGAATTATTAATGGGCTTCGCTAGAATGGACACTCTTAATGAAGCAATAACAATGAATATAAAAAATGGGAAATGTGGCGAATGTCAACATTCTACATCTACATCTACGTACATACTCGGCAAGCCACCATATGGTGCAAGGCGGAATGTACCATGTAACACTACTAGCCATTTCTGTTTCCGTTACGAGCAGAGGAAGGGAAACAGGACTGTCTATATATCTTCGTACGAGCCCGTATCGCTGTAACCTTACCTTCATGGTCCTTGAGCGAAATGTACACCCGACAGCACAAAAAGTGGTCTGCCCCTGAATTCCCACGTGCAGGCCGCACCTGACTGTATGCAACTAACATACAATGTGTACCACTACAGACTATTAGAGAACACTGCTATTTATGGCAGTTAGACCGGATGTAAATCAATACTGACATACAACAAATAGTAGAAAGCACTTTATTAGAGATGAGACAGTCCTTAAAGCTTGTAAATGAAACTTCATTGCAATAAGTGACGCTTCAGAAGTCTTATTACACTCATTAAACGACATGATGAGCTGTTGTTCGTGATCTGAAGTTGGACCCACTGTTAACCAGACAAATATTGCTAACCATACAAAGCTTGCGTGTCTGCTCGAGAGTCGACTAAGCATAAGAAGCCTGCCCGGCTAGCCGTGCGGTCTAACGCACGGCTTTCCGGATTGGAATGGAGTGCCTGGTCCCCTGCACGAATCCGCCCGGCGGACTTGTGTCGAGGTCCGTTGAGCCGGCCAGTCTGTGGATGGTTTTTAGGCGGTTTTCCATCTGCCTCGGCGAATGCGGGCTGGTTCCCCTTATTCCGCCTCACCTAAACTATGTCGGCGGTTGCTGCATAAACAAGTTCTCCACGTAGGCATACGCCACCATTACTCTACCACGTCTGGTGTTAGACGTTCCCTGGGGGGCCCACTGGGGCTGAAAGAGAGGCTCGGTGTGGGGTGGTGGAGGGGTGAAATGGACTGCAGTGGTCGTCATGGTGCTGTGGACCACTGCGGCTGCGGCGGGGACGGCGCCTCTCCGTCGTTTCTAGGTCCCCATTTTACATACAATACAATACAATACAATATAAGCATAAGGAGTAGGACAACGTCAAATGGTTCACCAGTATCACTTTACAACGCCGAGTGTCTGAACCTGGAAATATATGACGATGCGTTTAGCACAGCACCGGAAAGCCCGTGAAGCTTATATTTCGCCTGAGAACTAACAACGGATGTTACGTAATACAGTTCAACGCACAAGTGTGAAACGCCTTGAAGTAAATTTGTGTCGATGGACGGGGACTAGAAGCCAGTACCTATATGAATTATTAAGTATGCACAATTAGATGTTGGACATTAAATATATTCACTAATAGCGTGATACTGGAGCTTGAAAAGACGATACAAGTGATTTTTTCCTGGCAGGGATTCGACCTCGGCACCTTTCGCAGTTGTCTTATAACTACAAATAGACATGAAAGATTTATTTCTTCTTCACAAGTAGCGAGATGTCCAGATGTTCGGCTAGCTATGCTGCTTGGGGCTCCAATGCCACGCATAACGTCGTTGTTCACCGATAGTTTGGATCGCGCCTTTTGTAGAGACTTCGAGGAGTTTGGCATCATGAGGGAACTACGAAATGATCGGACGGTGTCATCTCGCAGGGTTCAAATCCAGGGAAAAAATGGAATCAGAGCTCGAATTCCAGGCCAGTGCCGATATCTACAAAATCTCAAGGTCGCTTAAAATAAGAAGTGAAGGTCTTATGACCTTAGAAGAGGATTGGTTCGTGAACTAAAATAACATTGTTAGTGTAAGGAATGTTATTACAGACAGAGTTACTGCAAAGCAGCGATTTCCGCTTGTTCCAGCCAGTAGCGAATGGACATGTTTAATGTTGATTTGGAACCACGCCACAGTCCTCTATTCTGTACTTGGCGTTACTGGACGTGTAGAGGGTATATTTGTGGCTGTTAAAAACTGGTACCCCCGGCGGGAACCGAACCCACACATTAGCCGTTACAGCCAGCTTCAGTTCAATCAACCACCCAATTTCACATGTTTTAGCAACATGTTGTAGTCATAATGAGGTACGCAGCATACAGTACGACAAGTGTTTACTTCCACTTGAGCTGTTGTGAATAACGTATTCGTGATCTAGTAGTCAACGTGATGCAGTGCAAACACAAAGCCGTGATATCCAACCCACGGTTTCCCTATTTTTTTTTTGTAGCTGTATTCCATATTACTACTAAGAACATCAGTCTGACTGAGGGTGAGAGACCGTTTCGTTCATTTTGTGATCAGCTGGTAATAGATTAATGTTGTGGAAACATGTCTGTGAAAGGGCTTGTCTATCATGGTAAGACCTATTTCAGCACTATCAGCCAGTGGCCGCTTGATACAGACCGGCGTCCTCCCAAGCGATCCCGACGCATCGGGCACGGAGCCTGTGATCTGCAGCTGACTTTTCTGCGCTCAAATTAGCAAGTATAACATCATGTACCATTGCGTATGGTATAACACTATGTTTCTCCATGTGCCGTGGAAGCTTTGTATGGCATATTGCTATAAGCATATTTATAGCTCGTACCAGGTGAACTTGAATATTTCTCATTTTTGACGTTATGTGGAGCGTCGATTATACATCAGAAAACGGAGTGTAAATCGGAGTAAAGTCTAACATTTGTGATATTGTGTTCTGCTTGTGTTGAGTACGAGGTGCATTCAAGTTCTAAGGCCTCCGATTTTTTTTCTCCGGACTGGAAAGAGATAGAAACATGCGCATTGTTTTAAAATGAGGCCGCGTTCATTGTCAATATATCCCAGAGATGGCAGCACCGTACGGCAGATGGAATTTTACCGCCAGCGGCGAGAATGAGAACTGTTTTAAATACTTAAAATGGCGACGTTTTCCTTACTTGAACAGTGTGCAATCATTCCATTTCTGAATTTGCGTGGTGTGAAACTAATTGGAATTTATTGACAGTTGAAGGAGACATGTGGTGATGGAGTTATGGATGTGTCGAAAGTGCGTTCGTGGGTGCGACAGTTTAATGAAGGCAGAACATCGTGTGACAACAAACCGAAACAACCTCGGGCTCGCACAAGCCGGTCTAACGACATGATCGAGAAAGTGGAGAGAAATGTTTTGGGGGATCGCCGAATGACTGTTGAACAGATCGCCTCCAGAATTGGCATTTCTGTGGGTTCTGTGCACACAATCCTGCATGACGACCTGAAAATGCGAAAAGTGTCATCCAGGTGGGTGCCACGAATGCTGACGGACGACCACATGGCTGCCCGTGTGGCATGTTGCCAAGCAATGTTGACGTGCAACGACAGCAGGAATGGGACTTTCTTTTCGTCGGTTGTGACAATGGATGAGACGTGGATGCCATTTTTCAATCCAGAAACAAAGCGCCAGTCAGCTCAGTGGAAGCATACAGATTCACCGCCACCAGAAAAATTTCGGGTAACTGCCAGTGCTGAGAAAATGGTGTCCATGTTCTGGGACAGCGAGGGCGTAATCCTTACCCATTGCGTTCCAAAGGGCACTACGGTAACAGGTGCATCCTACGAAAATGTTTTGAAGAACAAATTCCTTCCTGCACTGCAACAAAACCGTCCGGGAAGGGCTGCGCGTGTGCTGTTTCACCAAGACAACGCACCCGCACATCGAGCTAACGTTACGCAACAGTTTCTTCGTGATAACAACTTTGAAGTGATTCTTCATGCTCCCTACTCATCTGACCTGGCTCCTAGTGACTTTTGGCTTTTTCCAACAATGAAAGACTCTCTCCGTAGCCGCACATTCACCAGCCGTGCTGCTATTGCCTCAGCGATTTTCCAGTGGTCAAAACAGACTCCTAAAGAAGCCTTCGCCGCTGCCATGGAATCATGGCGTCAGCGTTGTGAAAAATGTGTACGTCTGCAGGGCGATTACGTCGAGAAGTAACGCCAGTTTCATCGATTTCGGGAGAGTGGTTAATTAGAAAAAAAAATCGGAGGCCTTAGAACTTGAATACACCTCGTAAAAGGGTACATGCAGCGGAGGCAGTTCGAAACACCTGTGCTCTGTATGAACTGAGAGCTATCGATGAAGCCAAGTTGATCGTTGTGAGATAATCACCACATTCAGGAAGACAAACCGGTATTGATGATTGATGTTTCTGCGGTTTACTACCTTTTGGCTGATTTATCGAATTAAGACCTAGCGATAAATGAAATGTCTGTTTCATTCTCAATCAAACAAAGTTTTTCACACTTTAAAACATCCTCAACATTGGTCTAAATTACTAAGACAAAATTTGCAGCAGATTTCGCAGTTAATACTTTCAATGTTAAAAAATAATTTTTTTTCAGAGTTTAATGGAACTGCAAACTATTTCAAGATGTCTATATAAAAACCACTGTTCCATAACTTCAAATGTTAGGCACTGTTCCCTGTTAATCAATACCGAGTTACAGTTAAAATGTTCAGTTTTGTTACGAATTTCAGCCCTTATCTTTACTAATTGGCTGGTAAATTAAATGACACATTATTATTTTGGATGATTTGAATATTTCGTAAGTTTTCAATGTGATCAGAAAAATGTTTCACGGGCTATCGCAGTCACAGCTTGTTGGTGGTCGTGAGCCGTAGTTTGGAGTACCACTAGTAATTAATTACAAGGCCCTCCGTGCCACCGCTCCGGCCGGGCTGCTTTACTGTTCACAAAGAGCGACACTGCTCGGCGGCTGCAAATGTTACGGAAGTGCACGCTAAAATTTAGGTAGGCACTTATGAGATCATCATTACCTAGTTTAATAATATTGACGTGTTAGCTGTTGAATGTTCTTGTTGCGAAGAGTAAAAACTTAGAATTGAGCTCTTTAATATGAAATTTACAACAAAACAAATTGCTTGTTAAATATTTCCTTCTTTTACCTAACGCTACTTAAATGTTCTTGTTGGAAATAGTAAAAATACTAACAACATGTTGAGGAAATTCTTTACTATAAATATTACAATAAAAACTCACAGGCTTCAGATTAAATATTTTCATCTTCTGCTTCCTTCTGATTCAAATTCCGTAAAAGAAAGAATCAGATGAAAAAAATTGTAACTAATTCAGATAATCCCAAAAAATAGAGTGAAGTAAGAGAAGCTGTACAAGTACATTTTTACTTTGGAAGATTACTGTGCAGGAACATGATGTCATCAATCGTCTGTGGCTTCAAAGACGTGCGTCGGTCCTGCATTATTTGTCCCGCAGTAGAGAAGCTTCTCTCAGATGGCGCGCTGGACGCTGGAATGCAGTGCACGAAGTATGCGAGTTTGGAAACACGCGCACAGACGTTTCCACGTCCATGCCACCAAGCTATCAGGTCGATGCCTTCCGAAAATTGGACTTTATCATTCGTGTATCTGAGAATTTCATCTGACGCAACTTCAAATTAATTAAAAAGTATGTCAGACTTCTGTTTTTTTTTTTCAGGAATTCCAGATGTTGTTTCCTCCTTATCCTTTAACTGTGGACAATTTCTCGCAACATAATTTTTCGCTTCCTTTGCAACTCCATCTTCTTCGTCACTGCTAAGAAATTTTAGGTTTTTATATTTTGGATTCAAAAACGTTGAAGTTTATGGGTTACTGTTATGTCCCATTTGCTGATTAAAATACATTTGGCTGTACTCTTTAAATCTATCAGAAATGGGCTGTCGCCATCATTTTTTTGAAGGAAGGAGACAGTTTTAACTTCCACAACACACATAGATAAATCGTAGGGGTTTTGGAGGCTTCGAGATCACAAGAAGATATTTTAAATGGTGTCAGAAAGGATATTATATCTTCCAACATCCTCTTGTCTATAGAATCAATCAAATTATCGTTATTTTTCTCTGACAAAATTGACAGAACTTCAAACCATTGTGAATTAGTAGACTCAAAGGTATCCAATTTACTGTTCCATCGTGTGTCTATATCTCCTTTCAATGACTTCTGAAGGCGATTCTGAAGACCAGATCTTTTAAAGAAAGTTGTGATAGCTCGACAGGAATTTGGTAGTCGCTGCACGTCACTCTTCTTATCATTCGCACACATTCTTAATACTGTGCTGGAGCACACGACTCGAGGAGTAGAGTCGTGTGCTCCAGCACAGTATTAAGAATGTGTGCTGAGCACGAGAGCGTCTTGCATCGGCGAAGTGCTGCCACAATATTTAGACCTCTATCCGTAACGAACACTATGTTATTCACAGCACTGAGTAAATCGAACGACCATAGTACCTTAATTAATTCAAGTTTAATGTTTTCTCCTGCTTTTTTAATCTCACACTCAACATTTCTGGTGCACAACACTCGATCCTCAAGTTTCACTTCTTCATAATTAATATAATGTGCAGTCACTCCCATATAGTTTATTTTACGGTACGAATCAGTCCATAAATCGACAGTTAGTGCTCCACCTATATCTCTGAATATATTCTTCACTTCTACGGAGACAGTTTCACGCAGGCGATCGGCCATTTCCTTCAAATTTCTGGATATGGTGGCTGGATGAGGTAGCATTTCCTTAGCACTCACTGTACCGTACTTGGCCCCCACATCAATAAGAAACTGTGCCGTCTCGAGAAACCCAGATCCACACGAACTCCGCGTAGACCTCTAGTAATAAGACCTGAACAAAGGCGGCCGGACCTGCCCCGTAAGGGTCCTCCCGGCCAATGACGCCAAACGCTCATTTCCATTTACCGTAAACCTAATTCAGCGTCGCACGATAACGATTTGAAGTGCCGTATGGTAACTTCATGAGGAGAAAATTGTGGATAAGCCATAACAAACATTATCTCGGATGATGGCCTTTTTAAGTCCACAAAACGTATTGTTATTGATATACATTAGTTGGCGCAAAGAAGGTGTTTTATGTTAGAAATGGCTTCACAGGGATGTGTCCTTCGCAGTTGACAATCGAGATGTCTTGCAGTCGCAGAGTAACAAACGCGACCTGGAAGACAACACCAAGGAGCTTGGTTGGCAGACACGCGCACCGTACGCCTTCTGATCTGCCACCCGCATGTCTTTACCTTTCTCGCCACTTACCAATCGAACATAGATACAGTTTTTTCTCTTGTGTTTGTTTTGTTTTGGCAATTGTGCTTTAAACGTGCCTTATCAGCAAGTCGCAACATGTGTAAGATCAAAAAACTGCCTGCGCATCATCCAACTGTTTTCGACAATGAGGTGAAATATATTGCTGATAATTTCCGTGATATTTGTGTCTATTTTGTTCATAAAACGAACAGGAAACGATATTAATGTGCACTGCACTAATACGACTGGTGTCTTATCATAACATAATACACCTATTGGCTATCCTTATTAAATATGAAGTCATTTGTCATAGGCTAATATATTTACCACACCACAACGTAAATACGACAATGTGGCAGTGACAGTACTTGCTGAATGAAACAGTTAACAGAGTAGTCAGTGATGGTACTTGATAAACAGATATCAGTATTTTCAGTAGCAGTTCCGCAGTATTTTATGTTTCTTATCTCTAAATCTACTGTTAATGGATGTAGCGAGATGTCTTATGATGACAAAGTTTCTAAAGATAGCGTTCTGAATTGGATATAACTATTTGTAGCTCAGTCACAGAGGAGGTAAAATGTTACTCTCGTACCCGTTTGGAATAGAGAACTACTGTCTCATACTCTCTACAGCGCGTCGACATTTTCATGGAGCAAGCAACCAACTGCTGCTTTCTTCGCCCTCTCATTGCCATTATGATGACTGATATGGTTAATTTACAATGCAGACAACGAGATTACTTGTAGCTGCCGAATGAAAGTAATCTCCCCTGTCCGTAGACAAATATTTGATTACTCGGTGATACACCAAAGTGGAATTCATTCAGAATCTTTGATTGGTATACCATGGATATATCAAAGCGATGTTGCCAGATAATTTACTGTCATTCCAGGAAGTAAAAAAACCATCATAATATCAACAGACATGTCCCACTAATGTTGTCATTATCCTTTCATAGGCGCAGCATTACGATTACGTTTCTACAGGCAGTGTTTTTCTTGAGTAGGCTAACAACTTAGGAGAACATCTTGTGAATCAACGATGCAGCGGCTTAATTACTTTTCCTATGACGTCATGAAGTGTGTTGTAGTATTTATGGAGAGGGAGAAGGACTGAAATTTGCACAGACCACCGCAACACATACGAGAAAGAGTAAACATAATAAACTGAGTTACAGATATATTTCATTGACATGGACATGTAGCAGGGCGCGTAAACAAGTTCTATGTTCAACCGTTATTAAATACCCCAAAATATATTAAGTATTGACATCAAACCGGCGTGGATTTGGAAAACATCATATTGTGAGACAAAACTGGCTCTTTATTCGCACGATATAGAGCATACATTGGATCTCAAATGGATTCCATATTTATAGAGTTCCAAAAAGGCTTTTGGTATCATTCCTCGCAAGTGGTTTCGCTTTCGAATGTACTATTGTCTCAGTTGTGTGACTGGAATCTTAATTTCCTGTCTGAAAGGTCATCGTTTGCAGTAACCTAGTGAGACGGCACTGATGAGTGTGATTTCACAAGAATAGTTATGTTGACCTTCTGCTATTTGTAATATATGTGTAAACTATTGACAAGACGATCAGAACACTTCTCTTAGAATTGTGGCAGGTATTGCTGTCATCAAGTAAACTTCTCAGAGGAGTAAAGCGAACTGCAAAATGATGAAAATGTATCTTATCGGTGACAATTGAGCCTAAATAAGTTCAGCACATAATTACGAAGAAGGTTTCGTCAAGCTTCGAGAATTCGACAAGTAAAACAAATGAAAGGTTTACATCACACGCTGTGGCAAAGGTGAAACAAGTGTTGGGTTATTGACATAGCCCGTATAAGACTATTAAGGTGACTGCTAGCACTAAGGTATTCGACTTCTCCTGGAATATTGCTGAGCACTGTGCCATATCTGCCTGATGGGACTGATGGAGGACATAAAAAACTTTGAAAAAAAAAGGCAGCTGATATTGCAGTACAGCGAATTAGGGGAGAGAGTGTCGCGGATGTTTTCTTTTTTTTCTTTCTTTCCTTTTTGTCTCTTCGTGGTTGTAGGGGAGAGGGGCAGGGACAGTTGTTGAGGACGCAATATTAAAAGAAACGCTTTTTCATGCAGCACGTTACGACATTTCAGCCACCGATTTTCTTCTTCCAGTGCAAACAGTTTTTGTTGCCACCGCCGTACAAATGATGATACTACAACTGTAATAACGTAAGAGAAATTAGAACTCGCACATTAAGCTCCGTACCCGAGAGGAACGGTCGAGAAATTGAAGCAGTTCTGTGAACTATTTATGAAACATTTAACTATGAACTGCACAGTAATCACGTTTCACTGAAATGAAGGCGCTTGGCAGAACGTAATTTCCGTTGTACAGTACTTCTTGTCCAAGAGATACTGAGTGCACTTTATAAGTGCTCAAAATGTACATGATATACTATGTGTACACAATTATTTGGCACGTTTGTCAGCAAAACTGTTTACTTTTACAAGCCGCTTAGTTATCTTGGTAGAACACATACTTCCTCATTGGAAGATCTAACGTAATGGGCTTACCTGAATGAATAGTTTCCTGCTTCACGCGATTTCTAGCTGGCCGAAATGCACTACTGGCCATTAAAATTGCTACACCAAGAAAAAATGCAGATGATAAACGGGTATTCATTGGACAAATTTATTGTACTAGAACTGACATGTGATTACATTTTCACGCAGTTTGGCCGCATAGATCCTGAGAAATCAGTACCCAGAACAACCACTTCTGGCCGTAATAACGGCCTTGATACGCCTGGCATTGAGTCAAACAGAGTTTGGACGGTGTGTACAGGTACAGCTGCCCATGAAGCTTCAACACTATACCACAGTTCATCAAGAGTAGTGACTGCCGTATTGTGACGAGCCAGTTGCTCGGCCACCATTGACCAGACGTTTTGAATTGGTGAGAGATCGGGAGAATGTGCCGGCCAGGGCAGCAGTCGAACATTTTCTGTATCCAGAAAGACCCGTACAGGACCTGCCACATGCGGTCGTGCATTATCCTACCGAAATGTAGGGTTTCGGAGGGATAGAATGAAGGGTAGAGCCACGGGTCGTAACACATCCGAAATGTAACGTCCACTGTTCAACGTGCCGTCAATGCGAATAAGAGGTGACCGAGACGTGTAACCTATGGCACCCCATACGATCACGCCGGGTGATACGCCAGTATGGCGATGATGAATACACGCTTCCAATGTGCGTTCACCGCGATGTCGCCAAACACGGATGCGACCATCATGATGCTGTAAGCAAAACCTGGATTCATCCGAAAAAATGACATTTTGCCATTCGTGCACTCAGGTTCGTCGTTGAGTACACCATAGCAGGCGCTCCTGTATGTGATGCAGCGTCAAGGGTAACTGCAGCGATTGTCTCCGAACCGATAGTCCATGCTGCTGCAAACGTCGTCGAACTGTTCGTGCAGATGCTTGTTGTCTTGCAAACGACCCCATCTGCTGACTCAGGGATCGAGACGTGGCTGCACGATCCGTTACAGCCACGCGCAAATGATGCCTGTCCTCTCGACTGTTAGTGATACGAGGCCGTTGGGATCCAGCACGGCGTTCCGTATTACCCTCCTGAACCCACCGATTCCATATTCTACTAAGAGTCATTGGATCTCGACCAACGCGAGCAGCAACGTCGTGATACGATAAACCGCAATCGCGATAGGCTACAATCCGACCTCCTTACACGAGGCATCACAAAAACGTTTCACCAGGCAACGCCGGTCAACTGCTGTTTGTGTATGAGAAATCGTTTGGAAACTTTCCTCATGTCAGCACGTTGTAGGTGTCGCCACCTTCGCCAACCTTGTGTGAATGCTCTGAAAAGCTAATAATCATTTGCATATCACAGCATCTTCTTCCCGTCGCTTAAATATCGCGTCTGTAACACGTCATCTTCGTGGTGTAACAATTTTAATGGCCAGTAGTGTATTTTGTGGTAGCTACGTTTATCATGAGTGTATTCATTAACTTATTTTTCAGAAAATATTTCAATGAAACGTCAAAAGTAGATGTGCCTGCTCATTTTATAGCAAAATAGTTCTTGTGCCGTTAGTTTGTGCAACAGACTTGGGTAGGGTATATGAAACGTTTGATCCTTCAAGGAGTGAGGGTGGCTTTACGGTCTGGGCCTGTACTGGCCGCTGCTCGCGAGCTACGGACAAGCCTGGCTGGACTGCTGATGTGCCGGCCGGCCATCTACAGCCTGGTCCCGTGGTGAGACCGAAGGGAGCGAGCCGGCAGTGGCGGGGCAACAGCGCCCATCCCGGGCATGGTCCAGCAAGGCAGCAGTGTATGGCTCTGCCTCTGGCGCTCCTTTTGGCATCATACACTCCTGGAAATTGAAATAAGAACACCGTGAATTCATTGTCCCAGGAAGGGGAAACTTTATTGACACATTCCTGGGGTCAGATACATCACATGATCACACTGACAGAACCACAGGCACATAGACACAGGCAACAGAGCATGCACAATGTCGGCACTAGTACAGTGTATATCCACCATTCGCAGCAATGCAGGCTGCTATTCTCCCATGGAGACGATCGTAGAGATTCTGGATGTAGTCCTGTGGAACGGCTTGCCATGCCATTTCCACCTGGCGCCTCAGTTGGACCAGCGTTCGTGCTGGACGTGCAGACCGCGTGAGACGACGCTTTATCCAGTCCCAAACATGCTCAATGGGGGACAGATCCGGAGATCTTGCTGGCCAGGGTAGTTGACTTACACCTTCTAGAGCACGTTGGGTGGCACGGGATACATGCGGACGTGCATTGTCCTGTTGGAACAGCAAATTCCCTTGCTGGTCTAGGAATGGTAGAACGATGGGTTCGATGACGGTTTGGATGTACCGTGCACTATTCAGTGTCCCCTCGACGATCACCAGTGGTGTACGGCCAGTGTAGGAGATCGCTCCCCACACCATGATGCCGGGTGTTGGCCCTGTGTGCCTCGGTCGTATGCAGTCCTGATTGTGGCGCTCACCTGCACGGCGCCAAACACGCATACGACCATCATTGGCACCAAGGCAGAAGCGACTCTCATCGCTGAAGACGACACGTCTCCATTCGTCCCTCCATTCACGCCTGTCGCGACACCACTGGAGGCGGGCTGCACGATGTTGGGGCGTGAGCGGAAGACGGCCTAACGGTGTGCGGGACCGTAGCCCAGCTTCATGGAGACGGTTGCGAATGGTCCTCGCCGATACCCCAGGAGCAACAGTGTCCCTAATTTGCTGGGAAGTGGCGGTGCGGTCCCCTACGGCACTGCGTAGGATGCTACGGTCTTGGCGTGCATCCGTGCGTCGCTGCGGTCCGGTCCCAGGTCGACGGGCACGTGCACCTTCCGCCGACCACTGGCGACAACATCGATGTACTGTGGAGACCTCACCCCCCACGTGTTGAGCAATTCGGCGGTACGTCCACCTGGCCTCCCGCATGCCCACTATACGCCCTCGCTCAAAGTCCGTCAACTGCACATACGGTTCACGTCCACGCTGTCGCGGCATGCTACCAGTGTTAAAGACTGCGATGGAGCTCCGTATGCCACGGCAAACTGGCTGACACTGACGGCGGCGGTGCACAAATGCTGCGCAGCTAGCGCCATTCGACGGCCAACACCGCGGTTCCTGGTGTGTCCGCTGTGCCGTGCGTGTGGTCATTGCTTGTACAGCCCTCTCGCAGTGTCCGGAGCAAGTATGGTGGGTCTGACACACCGGTGTCAATGTGTTCTTTTTTCCATTTCCAGGAGTGTATGTTTACTTCCCCTCCTGTCATTAGCAGAGCGGCAAACAGAAATATACATCAGGGCGCTTGCTGCAGTAGCTCATTGGGAAAGATCAACTCGAGGTAGAGTTGTCGTTCTTCTTGAAGAAGGTGGAAGCTGGCAGAAGGTATGGCGTGCCACATACCACTGCAACGAGATGGTCGAAGAACTACCTTGAAAGAGACTTCTGGCTCAGGCAGGAAGAGAGAGAGAGCTCATAGGAGGAGGATAAGGAGCTCATAACGGGTTTCAAAAAGTCTCTCCGCAGTGCCGTATGATTGTTATCCACGCGTGCCGTATGATTGTTTACCTGCCTGGGTTACTTCCCTTCATATGGACTCTCCCAACATTCCATTGTTTCCTTTATCTCAGCCAGCGTCAGTAGTATCGTTGGTGTGTGTCGTTACGTGTTTACGTGAACGTCTTAGTTCCTTTGTTCGTTTGTTTCGTTTTTGTCACTGTTAAAATGCTAACCATTGAAAAACGTGTGTTTTTGGTCGAACAAGTGTTCAAAACTGGCTATAAATACACAGTTTCAGACGGTCAAACATTTAATTCAGTTTTCCCGGAGACACCACTCCCACATCGCCATACCGTGCGAGATTTGATTAACAAATTTCGAAGTACGGGTTCAGTGACAGATGCACCGAGAAGTGGTCGACCTAGCGTTTTGTCTGAGGATAGACTACTCGATATTTCCGATAAAATGTCCATGAATCCGAACAAGTCAGTAAGAAAACTCGCCTAGGAAATCGATGTTAGTGTCGGAACGGCCCACACAGTTGTAAGGAAAAATTAGAACTTTTCCCATACAAAGTGACAGTCGTGCAAGAACTGAAAAATACTGATCATGGCAAGAGACTGCATTATTACATATGGCTCAAAAACTTCGTTCAACAAAATGGAACCGATATTCGTAATAAAACGTTTTTCAATGATGAGGCGCGATTTCATTTATCCGGGTACATGAACTCGCAAGATTCTCGTATGTGGAGTACTACAAATCCATTTTGGATACATTCTGTGAAAAGAGGAGTTTGGATTGCAATTTCTAGACGTCGGATTGTGGGTACCATATTTTTTAACGAAACAATAAGCGCACAACGATACTGTAGTGATATTCTGTACCCATTCATAGGAGCACTTGTGTTAAGTGGAATACTGAACGGTTATTTTCAACCGCGCATACAGGTCACGTTTCAATGGCACTGCTTGCTGACCTTTTTGGTTCAAAAACGGTTCAAATGGCTCTGAGCACTAGGGGACTTAACATCTGAGGTCATCAGTCCCCTAGAACTTAGAACTACTTAAACCTAACTAAACTAAGGACATCATCCATGCCCGAGGCAGGATTCGAATCTGCGACCGTAGCGGTCGCGCGGCTCCAGACTGAAGCGCTTAGAACCGCTCAGCCACACTGGCCGGCTATGTTTCTCGTGATCGCATAATCTGACGGGGTCTTTGGCCTCCACGATCTCCTGACCTACCACCACCTGACTGTCTACAAAAACCGTCCAAAATCCATCGATGAACTGAAAACTGCAATATCTACTTTCGCTGCTTCTGTTACAGAAGAAAGGTACAGCTTGTGTTTGGAAACATGATTAGACGAATTGAATTGTGAAATTAACAACAGGGGGGATACTTTCAACATTTAATTTGAAAATTTCTGAATAAAAATGAATATTCAATGAATTAATAACTTGTATTTCACTGAGTTTCATTTCGGTATATTCACTACGGCATACGGCACGCGTGGCTAACAATCACACGGCGCTGCGGAAAGACTTTTTGAACACCCCGTACTTAAGAGCAGAGAAAATCCTTTTTTGAAGACGAAACAGTTGCGACGGAAGACCAACTTCTCTGGCTCGAGCGACACGATTCGCCGAAGGCCGAGGGATGCTGGTCTGCACACATGGTGGTACGCTGTGAAGCAATAGCTCAGCGAAGGGAATATTTTATACTGGCTGGCATATGCAGAGCTTCATCTGAGTGCGTCGTTATTAAACGTCATTTTCACTGACCAGAAGATGTTTTCCGTCAGTAACGATCCAAGAGTTGTTTGAGGTCGCAAGGGACTTGTCATCGACTCTAATATGTAACCGTGACGAGATGAAATAGGTGGCTAACTGTTTGCTGCTTGGGATTGATTTCTGTGAGAGGCGCAGGAATTCTTCACAGTATAGAGGACACTCGCCACAGCGAGCAGTACGCCCACATGTTGAAAATGTGATGCTTCCGACAGTCCGAATGGCGTAAGAAGAAGGGGATTTCACATTGCAAGGGGACCATTCTCCCACTCACAAGTCTGCATTCGTTCAGCAGCTGCTCTCCACGATTGGTGTCAACGTCATCGACTGGCTGCCACGGAGGGGGACATGGACCCTATGGAAGACAAGCGGGTTGAGGTCGGCAGAACGTTAACAGAGAACTTGCCACAAAACCAGCGAATTACAGCTGACAGACTTTGGCACTGTCTTCATGAAGCCTAGGAGAAAGTAGCTTCCTCAGACTGTCAGGTCCGATGGCTTATAGCTTCTACGGCAAGATACATGACAGATGTACAAAATACACTCCTGGAAATGGAAAAAAGAACACATTGACACCGGTGTGTCAGACCCACCATACTTGCTCCGGACACTGCGAGAGGGCTGTACAAGCAATGATCACACGCACGGCACAGCGGACACACCAGGAACCGCGGTGTTGGCCGTCGAATGGCGCTAGCTGCGCAGCATTTGTGCACCGCCGCCGTCAGTGTCAGCCAGTTTGCCGTGGCATACGGAGCTCCATCGCAGTCTTTAACACTGGTAGCATGCCGCGACAGCGTGGACGTGAACCGTATGTGCAGTTGACGGACTTTGAGCGAGGGCGTATAGTGGGCATGCGGGAGGCCGGGTGGACGTACCGCCGAATTGCTCAACACGTGGGGCGTGAGGTCTCCACAGTACATCGATGTTGTCGCCAGTGGTCGGCGGAAGGTGCACGTGCCCGTCGACCTGGGACCGGACCGCAGCGACGCACGGATGCACGCCAAGACCGTAGGATCCTATGCAGTGCCGTAGGGGACCGCACCAACACTTCCCCGCAAATTAGGGACACTGTTGCTCCTGGGGTATCGGCGAGGACCATTCGCAACCGTCTCCATGAAGCTGGGCTACGGTCCCGCACACCGTTAGGCCGTCTTCCGCTCACGCCCCAACATCGTGCAGCCCGCCTCCAGTGGTGTCGCGACAGGCGTGAATGGAGGGACGAATGGAGACGTGTCGTCTTCAGCGATGAGAGTCGCTTCTGCCTTGGTGCCAATGATGGTCGTATGCGTGTTTGGCGCCGTGCAGGTGAGCGCCACAATCAGGACTGCATACGACGGAGGCACACAGGGCCAACACCCGGCATCATGGTGTGGGGAGCGATCTCCTACACTGGCCGTACACCACTGGTGATCGTCGAGGGGACACTGAATAGTGCACGGTACATCCAAACCGTCATCGAACCCATCGTTCTACCATTCCTAGACCGGCAAGGGAACTTGCTGTTCCAACAGGACAATGCACGTCCGCATGTATCCCGTGCCACCCAACGTGCTCTAGAAGGTGTAAGTCAACTACCCTGACCAGCAAGATCTCCGGATCTGTCCCCCATTGAGCATGTTTGGGACTGGATGAAGCGTCGTCTCACGCTGTCTGCACGTCCAGCACGAACGCTGGTCCAACTGAGGCGCCAGGTGGAAATGGCATGGCAAGCCGTTCCACAGGACTACATCCAGCATCTCTACGATCGTCACTATGGGAGAATAGCAGCCTGCATTGCTGCGAAAGGTGGATATACACTGTACTAGTGCCGACATTGTGCATGCTCTGTTGCCTGTGTCTATGTGCCTGTGGTTCTGTCAGTGTGATCATGTGATGTATCTGACCCCAGGAATGTGTCAATAAAGTTTCCCCTTCCTGGGACAATGAATTGACGGTGTTCTTATTTCAATTTCCAGGAGTGTAATATGGGATTTTGGATAAAATATAACAGTCACTAAAACGTTTTGTTATGTCGTCTTTCTCTTCATTTCTCCTCTTGAATGCTAACGGAAGATCACTTGGCAACAGATAAAATAAAATTTGAGTTAGTTTTCTTTTCAGATGCTCTATTCATTTAAGTCAGTCTTTTGAATATACAGATTGTTAAATACCGTAATCAGTTTAGATGGACTCTTTAAAAGTACGCTGTGTTGTTTCAAATACATCTCTATCTTCCCCTCCATCCATTAATACACCCCCCCCCCCATCCTCCAAAAAATCATGCAAACCATTTCGTCATACATTTATTCATTGTTAATGTCTCCTCCATTCTCTCTCTCTCTCTCTCTCTCGCCTCTCGCCTCTCTTACATGTTAATGTCTCCTCCATTCTCTCTCTCTCTCTCTCTCGCCTCTCGCCTCTCTTACATCATCACCTCAATTGCTCGTCTACTCCATTCTCCCAAAACGTTATAAACAAATCTATATATCGAAACTATATGTTCTTGTTTAATATCTGGTTTCTTTACTGTCCTATATCACAGTGGATGAGGTAGGCGATAGGAATTTAATGAAAACACCTCACTGCAATGTGAATTTTAATCCTTCTCGTTTACCATACTTGTGACACAGTCTCACATATTTCGTGATCATGGAAAACGAGCCGCCCTCCCTTGACTTTATCGATGTCTTCCATCAATCCTACCTCATAGTAATCCCATGCCGCACAGGAATACTTACGAAGAGGATGGAAAAGTATGTAAGTATATTGCAGGCGGCCATTTTAATTGTTTTGTTACATCTTCTACGTACTCTACCAATCAGACGCGATCTTTGGGTTTCCATCCTCACAATATTTTCCATATGACAGTTCCATTTTAAGTTGTTGATGATGGTAGCTTCTAGATATTTAGTTAAACCGGCAACCTTAAAATGTGACTGATCTATCGTGTAAGTGAACCTCAACGGAAATCTTCTGGTATTTATGTGGGGACACTCACACGTTATTGTTTAGGGTCAGTTATCTTGGTTTTTCACCATGTAATATGTTTTCAACGTAATTTAGCAATTCGCTTTGCTCTTCTGAAGATTTTAGTACATGATAGCATTATCTGGCAGAAATCTGAGCCGCGCGGGGTAGCCGAGCGGTCTAGGGCGCCTTGAAACAGTTCCTGCGGCTCTCCCCGTCGGAGGTTCGAGTCCTCCCTCGGGTATATGTGTGTGTGTGTGTGTGTGTGTGTGTGTGTGTGTGTGTGTGTGTGTGTGTGTGTGTGTTGTCCTTAGCGTAAGTTAGTTTAAGTTGGATAAAGTAGTGCGTAAGCTTTGGGACCGATGACCTCAGCTGTTTGGTACCATAAGACATTACCACAAATTTTCACAAATCTAAGAACATTTTTGTGAGTGTCTGATAAATAGTTTACATATATTTGAAACAGCAAAAGCTTTACATCACTTTACGGGGGAATCGCACTCATCACCTCCACTTCACTAGATGAAATCCTGTGAGTAACTGCAAACTGTGACCTTTCAGACACGAAGTCACTAATCCGCCAATGTACGCAGTACGTCGTACGAATATAGATCCAGCTTTGTCTCACAACAGTGGTCCTTTCCAAATCTGTGCTGGTTTGATGTCAATAGTTAATATTGTCACGTAGAAGAAGGTGTAGTCAGAAGAATGACGAACACTAACTTCACTTGTTGTTGTTGTTGTGGTCTTCAGTCCTGAGACTGGTTTGATGCAGCTCTCCATGCTACTCTATCCTGTGCAAGCTTCTTCATCTCCCAGTATCTACTGCAACCTACATCCTTCTGAATCTGCTTAGTGTATTCATCTCTTGGTCTCCCTCTACGATTTTTACCCTCCACACTGCCCTCCAATGCTAAATTTGTGATCCCTTGATGCCTCAAAACATGTCCTACCAACCGATCCCTTCTTCTAGTCAAGTTGTGCCACAAACTTCTCTTCTCCCCAATCCTATTCAATACCTCATTAGTTACGTGATCTACCCACCTTATCTTCAGCATTCTTCTGTAGCACCACATTTCGAAAGCTTCTATTCTCTTCTTGTCCAAACTATTTACCGTCCATATTTCACTTCCATACATGGCTACACTCCATACAAATACTTTCAGAAACGACTTCCTGACACTTAAATCTATACTCGATGTTAACAAATTCCTCTTCTTGAGAAACGCTTTCCTTGCCATTGCCAGTCTACATTTTATATCCTCTCTACTTCGACCATCATCGGTTATTTTACTCCCTAAATAGCAAAACTCCTTTACTACTTTAAGTGTCTCATTTCCTAATCTAATTCCCTCAGCATCACCCGACTTAATTTGACTACATTCCATTATCCTCGTTTTGCTTTTGTTGATGTTCATCTTATATCCTCCTTTCAAGACACTGTCCATTCCGTTCAACTGCTCTTCCAAGTCCTTTGCTGTCTCTGACAGAATTACAATGTCATCGGCGAACCTCAAAGTTTTTACTTCTTCTCCATGAACTTTAATACCTACTCCGAATTTTTCATTTGTTTCCTTTACTGCTTGCTCAATATACAGATTGAGTAACATCGGGGAGAGGCTACAACCCTGTCTTACTCCTTTCCCAACCACTGCTTCTCTTTCATGCCCCTCGACTCTTATAACTGCCGTCTGGTTTCTGTACAAACTGTAAATAGCCTTTCGCTCCCTGTATTTTACCCCTGCCACCTTCAGAATTTGAAAGAGAGTATTCCAGTTAACATTGTCAAAAGCTTTCTCTAAGTCTACAAATGCTAGAAATGTAGGTTGCCTTTTCTTAATCTTTCTTCTAAGATAAGTCGTAAGGTCAGTATTGCCTCACGTGTTCCAACATTTCTACGGAATCCGAACTGATCTTCCCCGAGGTCAGCTTCTACTAGTTTTTCCATTCGTCTGTAAAGAATTCGCGTTAGTATTTTGCAGCTGTGACTTATTAAACTGATAGTTCGGTAATTTTCACATCTGTCAACACCTGCTTTCTTTGGTATTGGAATTATTATATTCTTCTTGAAGTCTGAGGGTATTTCGCCTGTCTCATACATCGTGCTCACCAGATGGTAGAGTTTTTTCATGACTGGCTCTCCCGAGGCCATCAGTAGTTCAAATGGAATGTTGTCTACTCCCGGGGCCTTGTTTTGACTCAGGTCTTTCAGTGCTCTGTCAAACTCTTCACGCAGTATCTTATCTCCCATTTCGTCTTCATCTACATCCTCTTCCATTTCCATAATATTGTCCTCAAGTACATCGCCCTTGTATAAACCCTCTATATACTCCTTCCACCTTTCTGCCTTCCCTTCTTTGCTTAGAACTGGGTTGCCATCTGAGCTCTTGATATTCATACAAGTGGTTCTCTTCTCTCCAAAGGTCTCTTTAATTTTCCTGTAGGCAGTATCTATCTTACCCCTAGTGAGACAAGCCTCTACATCCTTACATTTGTCCTCTAGCCATCCCTGCTTAGCCATTTTGCACTTCCTGTCGATATCAGTTTTGAGACGTTTGTATTTCTTTTTGCTTGCTTCATTTACTGCATTTTTATATTTTCTCCTTTCATCAATTAAATTCAATATTTCTTCTGTTACCCAAGGATTTCTATTAGCCCTCGTCTTTTTACCTACTTGATCCTCTGCTGCCTTCACTACTTCATCCCTCAGAGCTACCCATTCTTCTTCTACTGTATTTCTTTCCCCCATTCCTGTCAATTGTTCCCTTATGCTCTCCCTGAAACTCTCTACAACCTCTGGTTCTTTCAGTTTATCCAGGTCCCATCTCCTTAAATTCCCACCTTTTTGCAGTTTCTTCAGTTTCAATCTGCAGTTCATAACCAATAGATTGTGGTCAGAATCCACATCTGCCCCAGGAAATGTCTTACAATTTAAAACCTGGATCCTAAATCTCTGTCTTACCATTATATAATCTATCTGATTCCTTTTAGTATCTCCAGGATTCTTCCAGGTATACAACCTTCTTTTATGATTCTTGAACCAAGTATTGGCTATGATTAAGTTATGCTCTGTGCAAGATTCTACAAGGCGGCTTCCTCTTTCATTCCTTCCCCCCAATCCATATTCACCTACTATGTTTCCTTCTCTCCCTTTTCCTACTGACGAATTCCAGTCACCCATGACTATTAAATTTTCGTCTCCCTTCACTACCTGAATAATTTCTTTTATCTCGTCATACATTTCATCTATTTCTTCATCATCTGCAGAGGTAGTTGGCATATAAACTTGTACTACTGTAGTAGGCATGGGCTTTGTGTCTATCTTGGCCACAATAATGCGTTCACTATGCTGCTTGTAGTAGCTAACCCGCACTCCTATTTTTTTATTCATTATTAAACCTACTCCTGTATTACCCCTATTTGATTTTGTATTTATAACCCTGTAATCACCTGACCAAAAGTCTTGTTCCTCCTGCCACCGAACTTCACTAATTCCCCCTATATCTAACTTTAACCTATCCATTTCCCTTTTTAAATTTTCTAACCTACCTGCCCGATTAAGGGATCTGACATTCCACGCTCCGATCCGTAGAACGCCAGTTTTCTTCCTCCTGATAACGACGTCCTCCTGAGTAGTCCCCGCCCGGAGATCCGAATGGGGGACTATTTTACCTCCGGAATATTTTACGCAAGAGGACGCCATCATCATTTAATCATACAGTAGAGCTGCATGTCCTCGGGAAAAATTACGGCCGTAGTTTCCCCTTGCTTTCAGCCGTTCGCAGTACCAGCACAGCAAGGCCGTTTTGGTTAATGTTACAAGGCCAGATCAGTTAATCATCTAGACTGTTGCCCCTGCAACTACTGAAAAGGCTGCTGCCCCTCTTCAGGAACCACATGTTTGTCTGGCCTCTCAACAGATACCCCTCCGTTGTGGTTGTACCTACGGTACGGCCATCTGTATCGCTGAGGCACGCAAGCCTCCCCACCAACGGCAAGGTCCATGGTTCACTTAACGAAGGTTTATTTAGCACTTGCACATACTAGAGCGCAGAGCGAACTGTCTCCGGCCAGAACACATACGGTATATATAAAGCTATAGAACATTCCAGTACAATGAGTCTTGCCATTTGTGGATACTTCTAGAATGTACACGAACCGAATATAGAAATCAATTTTTTTTTTTTGAGTTCAGATGAGTTTTGGACTCACGACCTTCCACGCAACAGTCTAGTATCATAACCGCTACACCACGGTGACTGTGCTACTCAACTTCTTCTGCGGAAGTATATTTCGGGGTATTTCATATCGTTGGAACAAAGAACATGTTTACCCGTCTACGTACATGCCTATGACAATGAAATGGATCTGTAACTCAGTTTATTACGTTGATTTTCTTTCGTATGTATTGCGGTGGTCCGCGCAACTTCCCGTCCTTCTCCCTCTCCATAAATACGAGAACACACCGCATGATGCCATAGGAAAAGTAATTAAGCCGCTGAATCGTTGATTCACAAGCTGGAGTTGTTAGCCTACACAAGAAAAACATTGCCTGTAGAAACATCATCGTCCTACTACGACTATAATAGGGTAACGACAACATAGTGGGACATATCTGGTGATGCTATGACAGTTTTGTTACTTCATGGAATGACGACAAGTTATCTGGCAACACCCCCTTGATATATCCATGGTATACTAATCAAGGATTCTGAATGAATTCCACTTTGGTGTATCGTGGAATTCTCAAATATTTGGTTACGGACAGGGGAGATTACTTTCACACAGCTGCTACAAGTGATCTCGTTGTCTACATTGCGAATTATCCATATCAGCTATTACAATGGTAATGAGAGGGAGAAGAAAGCAGCAGTTGGTTGCTTGCCCCATGAAAACGTCGACACCCTGTAGAGAGTATGAGACAGTAGCTCTCGGTTCCAGACTGGCACGAGAGTAACATTTTACCTGCTCTGTTACAGAGCTGCAAATAGTTATTCGAGCTCACAACGTTACCTTTAGAAATTTTATCATCATAAGACATCTAGCTACCTTCAGTATCAGAAGGTTTAAAGGTGAGAAATATAAAATACTGCAGAACTGCTGCTGAAAATACACAAATATGTAAATGGAATCGTATCACTTAATACACTGTTAACTGTTTTTCACTCAACAGCTACTGTCAAAGTCACAATGTCGTATTTAGACTGTAGTACGGTAAAGATACTTGAGTACGAGAAAAGACTTCATTTTTAATAAAGGTAGTCATTCGTGATATTATATAATGGTAGGACTCCATTTGTATTAGTATAGTGCATACTAATAGCGTTGAACAAAGCAGGCACAAATATCAGAGAAATCGTCAACAACATATTCCACCTGAAACTGTTTGATGATGAGGAGCTAGTTTTTCGATTCCACACATGTAGAAACTTCCTGATTCTGAGATAAGCCAAGTTCAAAGCACCATCGCCAAAACAAGATGTACAAAAACAAACAGAAGAAAAGAAAAACTAACTTAATTGGTGGTTGATCTATAAGGGGCGAAAAGGTAAACACTTGCAGGTGGCAGATTAGAAGATGTGTGGTAGGCATGTTAGTTGCGCCACAGTTCGCCTCCTGTCCTGTTCTACCAGTCTGCCCAATCTACGACGTCTGACATTGTAATGAGGAGTGGCTGCCACATCCCAAGATATCTGGACATGGTTTCACCTTTGTTTCGCCACGTGTTGAAGGCACTCACCACAGCACTCCTCAAACACGCAGGTCGTGCAGTTTCCGAAATGGTCGTGCCGAGCCTCCGGGCCATCACAATTTGCCCTCGGTCAGGCTCAGATCGTGCGTCTTAACCTGCTCTACACACGGGCAGCATGCTCACTGATCGTGCATGTGTCTGAGTAGCAGTTAAACCTCGCCTGGGCTGATTTATGTCGATAGTAGGTCGGTGGTCGTAATGTTCTGGCTGATTAGTGTACGATCAATCGCTGAAGACTAACGTTTTATATTTTCTCGTAAATTACTTTATTTCCTTCGTGGAATTTATGTGTTATGTTTGCGAGCGACGTGTGGGTGATATTCTGTCGTTCTGCACAACGGATCAATGTGAGATGTACCCTTTACCCTGTGGTTCCTGCAAGATGTAATTTCCACCCCCACACTACTACAGAAGACAGTCAGACGCTCCTAACGTTCTAAAGAGAAATGCCTGAAAAACTTTCAGCAATAAATATCTTTTGGAGTCTCCACTGTAAGGAAATGACACAAAAATTCACAAAATTTGTTACGTAACTAGTGGGATACTTTGGTACTGGAGTAGTGCTAGTTAGTGTAAGAAAAACATGAAAGTAACGAAAATTATTATTTTTTTATTTTGCAAGAAGTCTGAGAAATCACAATGGCACTTTTAGTTATGAACTGAACAAGTTTTTTCTGGGTTCCTTTCGGAATGTGACGTTATCTCTTAAGGATAGCGTTCGCTAATGAAATTTCTATACAAAGTTTAAGATTGTTATTGACTTGGCAGAATGGCTGAGAGCTGCACCTACTCAACTTCAATAATTATCCGTTAGAATGTTGCTAGGTACGGTCGAGGCTGTTGCGTGTGAAATGCAGTGAGGTGTGCTGTTGTGGAGGAAATATGGGGCTCGCAAGAGCTGTAGCGCACAATACCGTAAGCTGCGATGACTGCTGTCTAAGCCACTCGCTGCTGACAAATATGATAACTCTCGTTCTATCTGGATTGACCTTCGGCAATCAAACTCTCCCTACACCTTGATGAAGTCAAGGACTCCTATTCGCCCCTAGTCTAACTATTGGCGTGGTACACCAGTCAGATAACCAGTCCACAGGGATGCCACTCAAAAATTCGCTCGCCAGCGTTTAACTATAACTCTGTCTGTTCACACCACACAATAAGTGTGGTGGGCAGCACAGTGAACAACGCTTAACCGCAAAGTCTCAATATAGAGTCACACTCTGATTCGCTCTTGACAGAGGTGCTCTCCCAGTGAAGTACTGAGGAGAGTCTTGTTCCTCACTCTTTGAGTAAACGTACGAGCGCACACGCTCTTGTTACGTGTTCTTGCTCCAAGAGCCACAACGGAATGACCCAACTCCATGCCAGACATGAAGGGGTGTAAATTTCGGTCTCTTCCATTACTCATACTCAAGGTGTCAGGAATATCGTCTGCCAATCAGCATTGCTCTTCTAAAACGGGAGAATGACGTTTCGTTTGAGGCAACCAATCTGGAAATCTGTAGCATCGGCGTTTGGCGTTTGCTGTCTCCCTGAGAAAACGTCTGAAACTGCATACTATGTTTGTAAAGAATGCATAGGCTGGGCGCTCCCACACGATGTAGCGGAATTTGCTTTTAAGCCGAACACGGGGTCGTTCTCCATTTCACGGGGCAAACGCTGTCTGCTCTATGGGCGGTCGCCAGCCGATATAGATAGGTTGACTCATCCTCTGAAGGGACTGGCTTCCTGGCATGCAGTTTGCCTCTCCCTAACTAAAAGCTTTTGTGACCGTCGTGTCTTGAATGTGTGTGTGTATGCCAGCATCGAGTATTTCAACCTCGGTGCCCACTTGCGATTTACTTGTTATTTGCAAATCATTTACATGAATTCATACAACATTGACTTTATCTTATCGAGTTTCGGTTTGTATGAAGTGTCTCGATGTGCAGAATATGATTGTGAGGGCGGAATATGTCAGCAATGAACGTCAGGAGACCACGACGTCTTACATACCTCCCTCCTTCTGACAAAATTTTTGTCTGGGTTTGTCAATGCCGAGGAAAACGTTGATAAAGTCAGGCAGAAGTTTTTCTTTTAGATTTTCCAATAAATCTTTTCTCAGCCATTCTTAACAATGTTTTTAATGATTTCTTTATAAATTCTACAATTTATGTTTTGTTGTTAGGCAAATATAGACTTTACAAAGGTTGTTATTCTTTGTCGTTGCCAGTACATGTCTCTTTCTTTTTCCACTTCCAAAAATTGTTTTTACAATATTAATCTTTCTAAACTCTTTAGTGGACAGTGTATCACAATTTAGTGATGTTATATCTTTCCTTTAGTTAAACTTCGCGTGAATGTTCGCAGCAGCTCTGTTGTGTGACTGTTTTATTCATTTAGGCATTATTTTTCTTTCTTTTTTGTCAGTGTTTTAAGAGTGAAGAAGTGTTTTTTCTTTCTTCTATCCTCTTTCAATCTATGGTTAACCAAAACCTATTTTATATAAAACACTAACTTGGCTTTACAGGGATTTTTGAGATCATCTACTTACACTAATTAATTTTCTTTACATAGTATATTAATGTCTATCACATTATGGGCTTTACATATATGATAAAATAATTACTTTTACAAAAAACGAAAAAATACTTTTACAAATATATCATTTTCTTAACTCTACATTTGTATTTTATCAGTCTTTTCGTTTTGTGCTGCTTCAGTTTCTGTGCTCGACGATCCCCACTGAAATACTGGAAGGCGTCGACTCATTTGTATTTGTGTCACAAATCATGAGAGAAGCACTCTAGCATGCGATGCCGGGTCTTACTTGTTGACATTGTCATCATGGAGTGGTACTTTTAACCAATGATGAAGACTGGTTTACTGCATAAACAGTGATGTCTTGGTACTACTTTGCTGTCACACCTGGGACGGTATGGCAGTTCGATGATTGTAGTTGACTACCGACGATCGTCACCCAATATTGTGCTGGGACATCTTGGTACTTCATACCTGGTATGGTATGGCAATTTGATGTGGTAAGGAGAATACTGTTCACTTTGCTGAATCTATTACTAGATAATGTTGGTTGCTACTACTTAATATTCCGTTTGCCGTTCGCTTGTATTTGTTTGACGATTCAAGGTTTATTTTTGGAGAGGTGGTTGTAGTAGTTGCCATGCCTCAAAGTTCATGGAAAGATGTTTGTAGCAATTTGCTTTGTAGGATAGGAGAGAAATGTATATTGCTGTCTTCTGCCCTTCTTCGTCATGCATCTTCTGTTTTCCTCATCTTTCTTGCATTCTTCTGTTCCTCTTGGGCTAGGAATATGTGAATTTTAGTGTAGGAGTGATATAGGATTTGTAGGATCTGACTGTCTTTCCAAATGTTACTTGGTGAATTTGTAGAACTTATTAAATTTTTTGTACCTTCATTGTCATCTTGTCATATTATGATTCTCCCCACGCTCTTCAATTGTGTAGCAGTGTCGTGACATATGAAATGTCCATCCTGCGTGTTGTCCTCCTGAAGTCCAACCTGGTTGCAACCTGCATTTCCAGTGTGGTGTTGGTCTTCATGTTGTTGTTATTGCCCTAAGTGCTTTCTCAACATGTCTGTACCCTTTCCGTCTCTATCTCGAAGCATCTGGTGTAAATGGAGCTGGTGATTGGTGTTGGTGGCTATGTCCCTTTTTTCGTGAAGAGAAATTTTTTACAATGTTGTTTTGTACAAACACCAAGAGATTTTGACTCTATACAATGCAATGTTTATAAAAACGAAGAAAACTATTATTTATTTCTCATATGGTAATTTAATTAAAGCATATATCATTTTTATAGTCTACCACTTCTTCATTCTTTTAATTGTTGTGAACCATTTATTGTTTGTTTGCATGTTGTAGTGTAATTGATACTACAAGAGATTGTTAGTGTGTTTTGTGTTTCTTTTCTTTTAATTAACGTGTTATTTTGTTGATTCGTAATTTATTTTTTAATTTAGTGGTTAGTACACGATTTGCGATTGACCCTCTGTCTCTTTCCCTTTCCCTTTCTTCTCTTTTACCATTTCTATCAGTCACATTCTTTTAGGTGGCTCACGTGGTAGATGCCAATACTTTCACCTGTTTTTGGGTTTGTTAGCTCTACGGCATTTTCGTGAGCGATCCTGGAAATTATCATTGGCCCTTTATAGATTGCAAAAAATTTCTGCATTTATTTTGACTCTTATGTGAAAGGTAATGAGTTTTTACAAATACCTTTTGGCCCAGTTTGAAGCGTTTCTTTGTGGTAGGCTTGTCTTGAGTGAGCTTACGGCTCATAGCTGCTGAACGAATGTTTTGTAGGGCAGAAGTGACGATTTGTTTATGTTGCTTTCGGGCAATAACTAGAAATTAAATGATTTCTTTTTTTCTGGTGGATCTATATTTTTTAATGCTGTAATTGGTGGATAAGTCGTGGTACTATGTGGTGTCTCATTAATTACTTCTTGGAAGTATCATAGATATAGATCCTAAATACAATGGTTCTTTCTACAAAATAGTCTAAAAGTGTTCCCAAATCTTTCATAGTACGTTTGGCCGGATTTCTACTTGGTTTATATTTGGAAATAAAGTTGGGTTTGATTTACAATTTGTGTAATGTGTTTTTCCAATGCACTGATCTGTATTGGGCCTCATTACCTGATATGATTCTTTTCACTCTCCCAACTTGTTGTATAAAGTCCTTTTGAAGTGCTTTACTAATTGTAAATCCAGTGGCTTTCTTTAAGGGTGTAAGTGTAGTGTATTTTGATGCTCGTTCAATTACAACAAAGATGTAGGTGAAGCCTTTCCTTGTTCGTGGAATTGGACCATAAATATCTATTGCAGCAATATTCTTAATTTATCAGGGATAACTGGAAACCTTGGGGGTCTGCTCTGTTATGTCACATGTTTTGGCAGTATGCATTTTTTACAACTTTTAGGAACGCGTCGAATACGTCGCTCCATATTTGGGAAGTGTACTTTTTTTTCATTTTTAGATAGCATTTCTAGGGTCCAAAATGTCCACTGCTAAAGTGGGTATACCAAATGTATTTATTAATAACTTCGTCAGGGGTGCATGCTAACCATTGTACAGTATTATCATTACATTTGAAAAATAGGGTATTATCTTTTACTGTGTAATTTTTTCTAATTTCTGTGTTGGTTTTATCGGTAAGTTGGTGTTTAATCTTGAGGCTGGTCTGATCTTTGTTTTGTTCGTCAGATAAATGTTTTAAAGCGTTTGTCATAAAATTTTCGAATGGTACGTTTTTTAGATAATGGATAGTCCGTTCTTCGTCTTCAATGTTGATTTTCTGGTCCTCTGCCTCTGTGGTGAACGAGACAATGCATCGGCCAGAACATTTTCAGGTCCTGGTATGTATGTGATTAAGAAGTCATACTCCTGCAGTACTTGCATCCATCTTGCAAAACATCCGTGGGTTAATTTGGAGGGGATTAAAGACTAATGCTTTATGGTCTGGGTATACTTGTGTTTATCGGCCAAACAGGAAATGTCGATGAAACTTCCTGGCAGATTAAAACTGTGTGCCCGACCGAGACTCGAACTCGGGACCTTTGCCTTTCGCAAGGCAAAGGTCCCGAGTTCGAGTCTCGGTCGGGCACACAGTTTTAATCTGCCAGGAAGTTTCAAATCAGCGCACACTCCGCTGCAGAGTGAAAATCTCATTCAGGAAATGTCGATATTTTTGAAATGTCCATACCATGCTAGAGCTTCTAATTCTGTTATAGGATAATTCTTTTCTGCTTTCGATAGTACTCTACTTGCAAAGGCTATTGTTTTATGCATTTTCTTACCGTTTTCCTCAATTTGTTGAAATAGTACCGCCCCTAGCCTGGACTTTGCACTATCAGTTACTAGACAGAACTCCTGACAAATCAGGGTGTGATAACTTTGGAGCATTATTCAATGCCTCCTTCAACTTACGAAATTCTTCATCTGCTTGTTTATCCCATATCCAGGGTGTGTTTTTCCTGTCAGTGCACACAGTCTAGGTGCTGCAAGTGCGTCTATCCATATAATTTTTTGTAAAAATTTTTCAACCCCCAAGAATCCTCTTAGACTTTTCTTGTTGTAGGGAGTAGAAATATTACGAATAGCTTCTATCTTCTCCTCGTCTGGTGTTATACCTTTTGCAGATATGTTATGTCCTAAAAATTTAATTTCTGATTTTCCAAAATGCGATTTAGTAATGTTGACGGTGACCCCATGTTTTTTCATAATTTGTAGGAAATTATCCAGTATATAATTATGTTCTGCCAAGTTGCCTCCGCCACAAGAACGTCTTCCACACAGCAAGCAATTTTCTGAAGTATTTCGAGATTCAGTATAGAATTCAGACCGCGAATAAAGGCAGCTGACGACATTATGAGGCCAACCGTTAAACGTTTGCATTGGTAGCAACGACCAAAGACAATAAAGGCTGTGTATTTTCGACATGAAGGCTCCAATTCTATTTGCCAAAAACTTGAGCGCAAATCGATGGATGAAAAAATCTGTACTCCATGAAACTTCTGAATCAACTCTTCCAATTTCTCTGGTCTATCTGTTTCCGAAATTATAATTGTATTTATTTGTCTTGAATCGAGTACCAAACGTATGCTCCCATCCTTCTTACTTACAACATGTAAGGGTGAATTATATGGTGACTTGGCGGGTTCAATTATGTCATCATCCAACATTTTTCTGATTTCAAGAAATACTCGATAACTATATGGTATGGAATAAGGTGGAACACAAAAGGGTTTATGATCTTTGACCTCAAATTTGTATTGAAAATCTTTAATGCTACCTGTCTTTGGTGCAAATACCTCCGCATGTGATCTCAATATACCTTCTAATTTTTTTTTTTATCGTCGAGCGAAATATCATCTATTTCCTCTATCTTCTTACTAATCTCTTGATGAATTTCTTCTATTATTTCTGGTGGGAGTGGGTCAAGGGTTTCCTCAAACTTATACCTAGGGTGTCGCTCCTCCTCTATTTCATTCCCTTCTTGACTTAAATGCAATTGCTTTACTTTTCCCTGTTCTTTTTCATCGTTCAAAGTTTGAATAAAATATAGTATTACATCATCTATTGTTACGAGCCTTGTGGTATGCAAATGTGAAACTTACGTCCATTAATGAAATCTACACCGATTATCATATCAGCCGTAAGTTTTGGTACGATTATAAAACTGTTTTCAAACTCGCAACCTTGGAAATTGAATGAAAGACATGTTTCGCATTTCACCTCTGTTGCATTTTTTCCTAAGGCTCAAAAACTCTTATCCTTTTTGTCCTTAAAATCGGTAATTCCTTCTCTCTATTGCACCTTTCAAATAGGCTTTCTGATATAGCGGTCACTTGACTCCCACTATCTATGATTGCTTGTGTCCTGATTTCACCAATGTATATCTTTAATATGGGTTGTATAATTGTGGATGTTACGATTTCCTTTTCTGGCATCAAATCCTCTGCTATGGATTCATAGCTTAACCTATGGATAATTGCACCTTCCATTTGTGTTTGTGTTTGCTTTGCTGTTAACTCCGTGAGCAAAATCGTTTGCAACCTATCTACCTCTTTTCGTCTGTTTTCGAGCTCCTGTCTCTCCTTTTCCTTCGTTTCCAAACATTCCCGAATGTACTCTCTCTCTATCTCCTCATAGTCACCCATGTTTTTTTTTTTTTTTTTTTTTGTTTTTTGTTTTTTTGTTTTAGGGCGCACAACTTCAATGGTCATTAGCGCCCTGACTACTCTAAGAATGCACCGCGAGGCACAAGTTGACAACAACAACTAAAAGGGAAAACACGATAAAAGACAGACTGACAGGCACAGGATTAAAAAACAGCATCATCAAATGTCCTTAGCGAGGTTTGTCAAATTGATAAAACGAAGAACACGAGCAGCCGCTCGTGGGTCATCCGCTAAAATGGCATCGAAAGTACTCGGCAGGTTAAGATCTAGACGCAGTGTGTTAAAATTTGGACAGGACATTAAAATGTGTCGAACCGTCAGCAAGTGCCCACATGGGCAGAACGGCGCCGGCGCAGCCGTCAGCAGATGGCGATGGCTGAACCGGCAGTGGCCAATTCTTAACCGGGCCAAAACTACCTCCTCCCGCCGAGAAGGGCGTGAGGAGGACGTCCAAGCCACGGGAAGAGGTTTCAAGGCCCGAAGCTTGTTGTCCGTAAGTGCAGCCCAATCGGCATGCCACAGCGATAAAATGCGCCGACAAATGACCCTGCTAAAATCGGACGAAGGGACACAACAAGAAGCTGTCCGAGGCTGGAGGACCGCAGCCTTGGCCGCGGCATCTGCAGCTTCGTTCCCAGGGATACCGACATGGCCAGGAACCCACATAAAGCTAACCGGAGAACCGACGTCCACCAGCTGCTGAAGAGAGCGTTGGATCCGGTGTACGAAAGGGTGAACCGGGTACGGATCACTGAGGCTCTGGATGGCGCTCAGGGAATCGGAGCAGATGACATAAGCAGAATGTCGGTGGCGGCAGATGTAAAGAACAGCCTGGTAGAGGGCAAAGAGCTCAGCTGTGAAGACCGAACAATGGCCATGGAGCCGGTATTTGAAACTTTGTGCCCCGACAATAAAGGAACACCCGACCCCGTCATTGGTCTTAGAGCCATCTGTATAAATGAAAGTCATGTTGATGAACTTCGAACGAAGTTCCAAAAAAACGGGAGTGGTAGACCGAACCGGGGTTACCTCTTTTGGGAGCGAGCTGAGGTCAAGGTGAACGCGGACCTGAGCCTGGAGCCAAGGTGGCGTGTGGCTCTCGCCCACTCGAAAGGTTGCAGGGAGTGAAAAATTAAGGTGTTGAAGGAGGCGACGAAAGCGAACTCCAGGGGGTAGCAGGGCAGAGACATACAACCCGTATTGACGGTCGAGAGAGTCGTCAAAAAAGGAACGATAAGACGGATGGTCGGGCATTGACAGTAGCCGACAGGCATACCGACAAAGCAGTATATCGCGCCGGTAGGTGAGTCGCAATTCGCCAGCGTCAGCATGAAGACTCTCTACGGGACTAGTATAAAATGCTCCGATCGCAAGTCGTAAACCCCGATGTTGTATGGAGTTGAGGCGGCGTAAGATGGATGGCCGTGCAGAGGAGTATACGAAGCTCCCATAATCCAGCTTGGAGCGGACGATCGACCGATATAGACGAAGTAGGACGGTTCGATCCGCTCCCCACGACATACCACTGAGAACACGGAGGACATTTATAGAACGGGTACAACGGGCGGCCAAATATGACACATGTGGAGACCAGCTAAGTTTCCTGTCAAATGTAAGGCCTAAAAATTTAGTTGTCTCCACGATTGGGAGAGCAACGGGACCGAGTCGTAAGGACGGTGGGAGAAACTCTTTGTAGCGCCAGAAGTTAATACAGACCGTCTTCTCGGCAGAAAAACGGAAGCCATTGGCGACACTCCAGGAGTAAAGACGGTCAAGAGAACGCTGAAGACAGCGCTCCAGGACACGTGTACACTGCGCGCTGCAATAGATGGTAAAATCGTCCACGAAAAGGGAGCCTGATACATCAGCTGGGAGGCAATCCATTATTGGATTGATCGCGATGGCGAAGAGAGCGATGCTCAAAACTGAGCCCTGTGGCACCCCATTCTCCTGGCGAAAGGTGTCGGACAGGACAGAACCCACACGTACCCTGAACTGTCGATCCATTAAAAAGGAACGAATAAAAAGAGGGAGGCGACCGCGAAGGCCCCATGTATGCATGGTGCGGAGAATGCCCGCCCTCCAACAGGTGTCGTAAGCCTTCTCCAAATCAAAGAACACAGCCGCGGTCGGGCGCTTCCGCAAGAAGTTATTCATAATGAAGGTCGACAAGGTAACCAGATGGTCAACAGCAGAGCGGCGCTTACGAAAACCACATTGTACATTGGTAAGTAGGCGTCGAGACTCTAGCAGCCAAACCAATCGAGAGTTAACCATTCGCTCCATCACTTTACAGACACAGCTGATAAGCGAGATAGGTCGATAACTGGAAGGCAAGTGCTTGTCCTTCCCCGGCTTAGGAATCGGGACAACAATAGACTCGCGCCAGCATGCGGGAACATGTCCCTCAATCCAGATGCGATTGTATGTACGAAGAAGAAAACCTTTACCCGCAGGAGAAAGGTTCTTCAGCATCTGAATATGAATAGAATCAGGCCCTGGAGCGGAGGACCGTGAGCGGCCAAGTGCGTTTTCGAGTTCCCGCATGGTGAATGGGGCATTATAACTTTCACAATTCGAGGAGCGGAAGTTAGGTGGCCTAGCCTCCTCTGCCTGTTTGCGGGGGAGGAAGGCAGGGTGGTAATGATCGGAGCTCGAAACCTCTTCGAAAAAGCGGCCGAAGGCATTGGAGACAGCCTCAGGGGCCACAAAGACGTCATTCGAGACCTTCAAGCCAGAAACTGGTGAGTGGACCTTAGTGCCAGATAGCCGGCGCAGGCTACCCCAGACAACAGAAGAAGGAGTAAAACTGTTGAAGGCGCTCGTGAAAGCAGCCCAGCTGGCTTTCTTGCTTTCTTTGATGATACGACGACACTGAGGACGTAATCGTTTATAATTGATACAATTCGCCACTGTAGGGTGGCGTTTAAATGTGCGTAAAGCACGTCGACGAGCACGTAAAGCGTCTCTACATGCTGCGGTCCACCAGGGGACCGGTACGCGACGTGGAGAAGAAGTAGGGTGAGGGATGGAATATTCAGCAGCAGCGAGAATGACTTCCGTGAGGTGTGCGACCTGACGATCGCAGCTTGTGAAGGTTTGATCCTGAAAGGTCGCCCTGGAAGAGAAGAGCCCCCAGTCTGCCTTGGAAATGGTCCAACTAGAGGAGCACGGAGAGGGGGTATGCTGCAGGAGATGGATAACACACGGGAAGTGGTCGCTCGAATATGTATCAGAAAGTGCATACCACTCAAACCGGCGTGCAAGTTGGGGAGTACATATAGAGAGGTCTAAATGGGAATAGGTGTGAGATGTGTCCGAAAGAAAAGTAGGGGCGCCAGTATTGAGGCAGACAAGATTGAGCTGGTTGAAAAGGTCTGCTAACAAGGAGCCCCTAGGGCAGGATGCTGGAGAGCCCCAAAGGGGATGGTGGGCATTGAAGTCTCCAGTTAACAAAAATGGTGCAGGTAGCTGAGCAATAAGTTGCATCATGTCTGCCCTGGTAACGGCAGATGACGATGGAGTGTAAACGGTACAAAAGGAAAACGTAAAAGTGGGGAGAGTAATGCGGATGGCAACTGCCTGCAGGCCGGTGTGCAACGTGATGGGATCGTCGTAAATATCATCCCAGACCAGCAACATAACCCCTCCATGAGCTGGGATACCTACCACAGGGGGTAGGTCAAAACGCACAGAGGTGTAGTGTGCCAAGGCAATTTGATCGCATGGGCGTAGCTTCGTTTCCTGGAGGGCTACGACGAGCGGACGGTGCAAGCGGAGCAGCAACTTCAAGTCCTCTCGGTTGGAGCGAATGCTGCGAATGTTCCAGTGAATAAGTGCCATCGTAAGAAAAGGAAGATGATGGAAGGGGTCACCTCGAAGGCCGCTGAGGGCCTGGCTTCGAGCGAGCACTGCCGCCGCTATCAGTAGGCGGACAGTCATCGTCCATTGGGTCGATAGGTTCATCGGCCATCTCGGGAGGATGGCCGGGAGGGGGAGCTTCCTCCGCCGGTGAATGGCCAGATGTTCGGCTACCAGCGGTGCGGCCAGGCGAAACGGATGACAGCCTGGGACGGCAACCGCTGGGTGGCGCAGGAGAAGAAATGCGCCGTGGCGGAGAAGGAGAACTGTGCTTCCTATGAGCCTTTTTGGAAGGACGTTTGGTGGAAGTACCGGTCGAAGGCTGGGAGGTCGAGGTACGTAGGAAGTCTGCACGGGATGGTTCCTTCTTGAAGGCCCGTGCATCTGACTTCGGAGTCTTCGTCTTAGCAGAAGCTGATGAAGGGCTGGCGTCTGTGGGGTGACAGGAGGAAGAGGAGACGTCGACCGCGCGATCTTAGCACTGGCCGAACGGACGACCGTGGTGCTGAAGGTCAGATCGCATGTCTGGGTTGCTACCTCCCTGGTAGTCCGAGGAGAGGCGAGGACAGTACTGTATTTCCCCGCTGGGAGCAGCGCGGGCTTCCTACTAGCCAATAGCTTGCGAGCAGCCGAGGTGGACACTTTCTCTTTGACCCGAATTTCTTGGATACAGCGTTCTTCCTTATAGACAGGACAGTCGCGGGAGGATGCGGCATGGTCACCCTGACAGTTCACACAACGAGGAGACGGAGGTGGACAGTCACCCTCATGGGCATCCCTGCCACAAGTGACACATTTAGCCGCATTGGAACAAGACTGTCGAGTGTGATTGAAACGCTGACACTGGTAGCAGCGCGTAGGTGTCGGGACATAGGGGCGAACAGAAATAACCTCGTAGCCCGCCTTGATGCGCGATGGCAGCTTAACACTATCGAAGGTCAAGAAAAGTGTACGGGTCGGTACAAGGTCATTGTTGACCTTTTTCATGACCCTATGGACAGCCGTCACGCCCTGCTCAGCGAGGAAAGATTGAATCTCCTCGTCAGTCAATCCGTCGAGGGAGCTAGTATAGACTACACCACGAGACGAATTCAAAGTTTCGTGGGCCTCCACCCGGACAGGGAACGTGTACAGGAGGGTGGCCCGAAGCAGTTTTTGTGCCTGAAAGGCACTCTCAGTTTCTAGTAATAAGGTACCGTTACGCAACCTGGTACAAGATTTGACAGATCCGGCTATGGTATCTACACCCTTCTGGATAACGAAAGGGTTGACAGAGGAAAAATCCTTTCCGTCCTCAGATCGAGAAACGACGAGGAACTGTGGGGCAGGCGGTAGTACTTTTGTCACTGGTGGCTGGTCACGTTTCCGTTTTTGGGCAGAAGTCGAAAGCGATGGAGTAGAATCCATTGCGGAGGAATCCCCCATGATTGCCAGCGTCCCCGATGGCGCGCTCCTTCCTTGTGGGGACCCTCTCAGAGGGCACTCCCGCCTTAGGTGAATGTTTACACCTCAGGTCACACCTCCCGAGAAGCAGACGGAGGGACCAATCGGCATGGTCAGAAGGTATCAGCTCAGGCAATCACCCCTCCCCGGGCCTGGCCTTTACCAGAGGGTACGCGCGTGCCTTACATGTCTACCCAGGGCGGGGACTTACGCGTTACCCCGTCACCGGCTACGCGTGCGAACGCGTGGGTCGGCCTTCAGGCACGCACAGGGAGGAAGGAAGAAGAGGAAAAAGAAGAGAGAGAGGGAGAAAGAGGACAGACTGTCTCACACGCCGAGGCGGAGACCAGAGAAGGCAAGGAGAAGAAGGCAATGAGAAAGCAAGGAGAAGAAGGCAATGAGAAGGCAAGGAGAAGAAGGCAATGAGAAGGCAAGGAGAAGAAGGCAATGAGGAGGCAAGGAGAAGAAGTCAAGGAAAAGAGTAAGGAAGACAGTGAGGTGGAGAAGAGCAACGAAAGGAACCAACAAAGGAAGGAAGAAACGAGAAGTGAAAAACCAAAAAGACCACAATTATAGGTCGTGGAACCGTCCGTCTCCGGACGCAGGCGCTAACTACCCCCGTGAGGGGGATGGACTCCTTTTAGTCGCCTCTTACGACAGGCAGGAATACCTCGGGCCTATTCTAATCCCCGGACCCGCAGGGGGGATAGTCACCCATGTTGTATACGTTATACGTCTTTTGTGTTCGTGGCGTCTTTTTTTTTGTTTTTATCTAGGATACTCTGCTCTGTTTTATCGCGTTTGTTTACTTGCTTCTCGTCAAATATATTGCTGAGGCCGCTTAACAATTCTTCATCGCTTAGTTCTTTAATACATGGAAGTGGTGGCAATTCATCCTCGCTTTTAGAATTTTCCCATTCTATGCTGTTTTCCCAGGCTTTTTATCGTAATTCAAGCGTATCTGGCGCTGATTCTTTATCCGAAATTTTCGTAAGTCCCTGTTTGTCTGAATTTTGGCTGTTTTCAGTTTTTTGTAATTTTGATCTAGCTACTTCCAAAACATGAATGTCCTTATTTGACTGTTTTAATGAATGGACGTCAGTTTGCCTAACATCTTCCGGAATATCCCGTCAATCTTTACGTTTTTCAGGATTTGGTGGCCTAATTTCTACTTCTGGTTTCTCTTTGCTGTGTTGTTCTTGTCTCTGTGGACCATAATTTCCTCGGTAATTATTGGCGCCATGGTCTCGCCAGTTGCTGTTTCTAACATCGTGACCTCTTTCAAAGTACCCTTGACCGTTGGCATTTTGATTCCTAAACCCATATCCGCCACAGTATGAGCGTCCATTACCGTTCCTATTTCGGTACCAATTATTCTGTTTATCGTTTCCATGCCAATTGTCTCCACTGTGCCACTGTCCTTGTCTGTTAAATTGCCTGAAATTATTGGTGATAGGATTACGACTATTATTATTGGAATATTCGTTACTAGTCCTCTGGTTTTGCTGTTCCCTTTCCTTTCTTTTGTCTTTTACCTCGTCTTCTTTAAACATAAATTCAAGTTCCCTTAAAACCTCTTAATTCTACGGCATTTCCATTTTTTCCTACTGTCACCTGTTGATACTTTACCGGCAATTTCATTCTACATAGACGTATCAGCTCTCCGTTACTGTATGGTTTATTAGGCATTGATTCTTTTTGTCCATTGTATCAAAGAATTTTACCACGCTTTTCTCTCCTGAGTTTTCACATAGTGTCATCTGAAGTAACTCGTATTTAATTCTGTTTTGCGCCTCCTTAGACCAATATCTTTCGAGAAATGCTGTTCTGAACTGTAGATAAGACGTACAGGTAGCCGCGATCTTTTGAATCACCTCTGCTACTGTCCCTGACATGTGTGCACAAATGAAGTCAAGTTTGTGAGCTATGCTCCAGTGGTTTGGTAAGCCTACTTGAAACTGATCGATGAATGTGCGTGCATGCAAGCTACCACCTTCTTCCTTGAAATGTTGAAATTTTCTAACTGTAAGGAAGTGGTCTATATCATATCTACTCATAAATCCGGTTTGTGGCTGATTCATGGACTCAAATAATCTGCCACTGTTTGTGTCGTCGTCTTTATTCTCTGGTAATCTACTGCCTGTCTGCCTATTCTCAATATCCTGACTCATATCCGCGTCATATCGTATCATTGGTGAACAAAAGTGTTGTTCGTGTTTTTCTACTCTCATCGTTTGCGGTATAGTACTTGTACTGCTATTATGTTGTGTTATTGGATTTACTGGTTCAGTTGCCTGTCTTTCGATTGGTATCGTCTGAATGTATGTGTTCCGTTTTTCTAGATACTCTGCCTGGTACTGTGGCATGTCATGTATTACTTTAATCGGGGTTTACTGTTTCGATTTCTGCGCGAGTGTTACGTCTAGCCTTGGTCCTACTTGAACTTTCTTAGACGGTGCGTGTTCGTGTACTGAATTAATGCTTGACATGTCAGTTGTTTCGCTACAGGTGTTGTAAGACGTCTTCGTCACCTGACCTTCACTGCTTATATATTCCGCCCTCACAATCATATTCAGCACATCAAGACGCTTCATTCGAACCCAAACTCGATAAGATAACGTCAATGTTGTATGAATTCATGTAAATGATATGCAATTAACAAGTTAGCGCACTGTGGTAGAAATACTCGAGGCTGGCGTACACACATACAGTCCAGACATGACGGTCACAGAACCTTTTAATTCGGGAGAGAAACCGCACAACGGGACGCTGGTCCCTTCAGAGGACGACACAGTCAATGTCAGCCGGTGACTGCCCGTGTAGAGGACAGCGTGGGCCCGAGTGAAAGGGGGGACCACCCCATGTTCGGCTTAAAAGCATATTCCGCTACATTGTGTGGGAGCGCCCAGCCTATGCATTCTTCACACCTAGCACGCAGTTTCAGAGATTTTCACAGGGAGACAGCAAACGCCAAACGCCAATGCTACAGGTTTCCGGATTGGTCGCCTTAAATGAAACATGATTCTCCGTTTTAGAAGAGCAATGCTGATTGGCAAACGATATTTCTGACTACTTGAGCTGAAGGAATAATGGAAGAGACCGAAAGATATACCCCTTCACGGCTGGTGTGGAGAGGCGCCATTCTGTTGTCGCTCTTGGAGTGAGGAACAAGTCTCTCCTCAGTAGTTTACTTGGAGAGCACCTCTGTCGAGAGCGAATCGTGTTGGCCGACACTAATTGTGCGGTGTGAACAGACAGAGTTATAGTTAAACGCCTGCGAGCGTATTTTGAGTGGCATCGCTGCGGACTGGTTATCTGACCAGTGTACCACGCCAATAGTTCGACTAGGGGCGAATAGGAATCCTTGACTTCATCGAGGCATAGGGAGAGTTTGATTGGCGAAGGTCAATCCAGATAGAACGAGAGTTATCTTATTTGTCAGCAGCGAGCGGTGCAGACAGCAGTCATCGCAGCTTACAATATTGTGCGCTACAGCTATTGCGAGCCCCATATTTCCTCCACAACAGTACACTTCACTGCATTTCACACGCGATAGCCTCGACTGTACCTACCAACATTCTAACGGATAATTATTGAAGTTGAGCAGGCGCGCCTCTCAGCCACTCTGCCAAGCCAACAACCATCTTAAAGTTTGTATAGAAATTTCATTAGCGAATCCTATCCTTGAGAGGTAACTTCACATTCTGAAAAGAACCAGGATATAACTTGTTCAATTCATAACTAAAAGTGCCATTGTGATTATTCAGAATTTTGGAAAATAAGTAATAACTTTCGTTAGTTTCATGTTTTTCTTACAATAACTAGCACTACTCCAGTACCCAAGTATCCCACTAGTCACGTAAGAAATTTTGTGCATTTTTGTGTTATTTCCCTACAGCGGACAACTCCAGAAGATATTTATTCCTGAAAGTTTTTCAGGCATTTCTCTTTAGAACATTAGGAACGTCTATCTGACTTCTGTAATAGTGTGGGAGTGGAAATTGCATCTTGCAGGAGCCACAGGGTAAAGGGTACATCTCAGATCAACCCCACACCACAGAGTGTAATCGATCTCGATCTTTTCTTCGATAGTTTGTATCAACTCTGTTCGAAGCTTTTCAAACTGATCTTTGTTTTTAAGTTCTATTTTATTGATCCGCTGATCATATTTTTTCAGTGCAATCTTTGCGACCTTGCTTTGAATTGCTTGTTCTTCCGAAATTTGTATTGCTATTCGAGTGGCTTTTTTCGTGAAACGTTCCACCTTTTTGTCAACGTTTACGATGTCCAATGGGACCTTGTCCACGTCAGTGCGTAATTGCTGCTGACCTTGTGTTAGTACCTGAATTATTTCTCTAGATTATTTCGCCTCTTTGTTTATCTGAGTGATCTGACTATCAATTCTGGCGATCCCTTCTTCCATCTGGATGTCAACCTGGTGGATCTGTGTCTTAATAGCCTTATTATCCTTTTTCGATTCCTGATACTGTTTTGTCATCTGAGTATTCTGTTTCGTTATCTGTGTATTAATATCCTAATTCTGTTTCGTTATACTAGCGTTTATTTTTTGTAACATCTCCTTGATCGCGTCCTGTCCTGTAACACTAACTTCTGCTGAACTATGTATTCTCGAACTATTGTTTTCTACTCAGTTACGTTGTTTACTGGGCTATGCTGTGACGTTTCTAAGTTTGATAACTGCAATAACCTGTGCTGTCTGTGTTGAGGACTAGTTGCGTTTATCATTGAACCATTACGTGGTGCAAACAACTCCGCAGTCTGCCCTCTATGTTGTATATGTCTTGTGTTTGCAGGTACAGTTGCGTCTGTTACAGAACCTTTTCGTGGCGCTCGGAAATCCACAAAATTCTGTGTCTGCTGTTGGAGCATATTTAGAATGTGTACTATAGGTTCGACGTATTCTAAATGTTCCCCCTCTTCCTCACTGTCTACTTCTCTTTGAACGTTAGATAACTGCCAGTTCATTGACTGTATTGACGCGTATTCTGTCCCTGAATATGCGGCAAACAAACGCGTGTCCTGTGCTCGTTTTCCTTGTAATCTTTACCATTTCCTACGTGGGCTGTCTATTTCTGGCTCAGAATGTGCCCTACCTGGAATTTCATATTCTGGAAATTCGATGTTCTGGTCCCTTCGATTCCCATCTGTCTGATCTGTCTCAATTTTATCTCAGTTTATCTGAGCCAGCTAATCCTGCATCTCCCCGACTGTCCTATTCTCAGATTCACCGTCTGTCCTATTCTTAGGTTCACTTTCTGTCCTATTCTCAATAATCTGGTTTACTTGCTGTCTATCTAGTTGATTCTCCTCCATCTTGTCTACTTGCTGTCTCTCACGTAACCTTATGGCTTGTGCTCTCGTTAACATGGAAATTCTTTCAACACACCACAACCCTATCTACAAATCTGTATGACCACTTACCAGTTGGTTGAACCACCAACAACAACAACGTCGTGACTTCTCAGCTAATGTTCTGTCTGCTCTGCTACATTCTCCAATCTCCAGCTGTGCGCTTGCAAAGGGAGCAAAATGTTATTTCTTAATTCTAACTTATATGATGCTGCGTCACATTGCGTCTCTGCGTCACTCTGCGTCTGTGCCTATCACCTGAAAATCCTATGTCCTAACAGCTACACAAAAATTGTAAAAAAATGCAAAATCTTCCAACACAAAACACACGCCCTTTTCCCTTCAATTCTGGTCTCTTCACTACCTGTATCTATTCTGATCCCAATCTTTGCAAATAGCTATTTAATACATGAAAGAAATTTCTTCAAAGAGCTACTGCTCCAACCTGCCGTGTCTAACTATCCTGACACTTTCCTATCCTGGTAGCTTACCTATTTTACCTTTCCTGGCAGGGTCACCATTTTCTGTGAGCGACGTATGGGTGCTACTCTGTCATTCTGCGCAATGGATTAATCTGAGATGTACCCTGTACCCTGTGGTTCCTGCAAGATGCAGTTTCCACCCCCACACTACTACAGAAGTCAGACAGACGCTCCTAACGTTCTAGAGAGAAATGCCTGAAAAACTTCCAGCAGTAGATATCTTCTGGAGTCGTCCGCTGTAAGGAAATGACACAAAAATTCACAAAATTTCTTATGTAATTAGTGGGATACTTGGGTACTGGAGTAGTGCTAGTAAGTGTAAGAAAAACATGAAACTAACGAAAATCATTGTTTTTTTTTGCAAAAATGCTGTGAAATCACAATGGCATTTTTAGTTATGAACTGAACAAGTTATTTCTGGGTGGTTTTCAGAATGTGAAGTTACCTCTTAAGAATAGGATTCGCTAATGAGATTTCTATACGAAGTTTAAGATTGTTATTGACTTGGCAGAATGGCTGAGAGCCGCGCCTACTCAACATCAATAATTATCCGTTAGAATGATGCTAGGTACGGTCGAGGCTGTCGAGTGTTAAATTCAGTGAGGTGTTCTGTTTTGGAGGAAATATGGGACTTCCAAGAGCTGTAGCACACAATACCGTAAGCTGTGATGACTGCTGTCTACGCCGCTTGCTGCTGAAAAATAAAATAGCTCTCGTTCTATCTGGATTGACCTTTGCCAATCCAATTTTCCCTATGGCTTGATGAAGTCAAGGACTCCTATTCGCCCCTAGTCTATTGGTGTGGTACACCAGTCAGATAACCAGTCCACAGCGATGCCACTCAAAAATTCGCTCGCCGGCGTTTAACTATAACTCTGTCCACACCACACAGCAAGTGTGGCGGCCATCACAGTGAACAACGCTTAATCGCAAAGTCTCAATATAGAGTCGCACTCTGATTCGCTCTCGACAGAGGTGCTCTGGAAGTGAAGTACTGAGGGGAGACTTGTTCCTCACTCTTTGAGTACGCGTACGAGCGCACAGGCTCTCGTTACATGTTCTCGCTCCAAGAGCGACAACGGAGCAGGCCCTCTCCATGCCAGACGTGAAGGGGTATATCTTTCGGTCTCTTCCATTACTCTTTCAGCTCAAGGCGTCAGGAATATCGTCTGCCAATCAGCATTGCTCTTCTAAAATGGGAGAATGACGTTTAGTTTAAGGCAACCACCCCGAAATCTGTAGCATCGGCGTTTGGCGTTTGCTGTCTCCCTGAGAAAATCTCTGAAACTGCATGCTATGTTTGTAAAGAATGTGTAGGCTGGGCGCTCCCTCACAATGTAGCGGGATTTGCTTTTAAGCAGAACACGGGGTCGTTCTCCCTTTCACTCGGGCAAACACTGTCTGCTCTATGGGTGGTCGCTGGCCGTCAGATAGGTTGACTCGACCTCTGAAGGGACCGGCCTTTTGGCGTGAAGTTTGCCTATCCCGAACTTAAAGCTTTTGTGACCGTCGTGTCTTGAATGTGTGTGTGTGTGTGTGTGTGTGTGTGTGTGTTTGTATGCCAGCCTCGAGTATTTCAGCCTCTGTGTGCACTTGCGATTTACTTGTTTTTTTCATATTGATTACACGAATTCATACAACATTGACTTTATCTTAACGAGTTCGGGTTCGAATGAAGTGTCTTGATGTGCGGAATATGATTGTGAGGGCGGAATACGTCAACAATGAAAGTTAGGAGACCACGACGTCTTACATGTTCTGATAGAAATTCGTGCAAGAGCATCACAAGTGTTATGCAACTGCTGAGCACTGGAGAGAGAAATGAGCTGGTGAAATCGTATGTCATCACAAGGCATACTTTCTTCGAATATTGCAAAATTGGCTAGTAAACATGGGCAGTAAAAGGCATACCTTAAGCGCTAGGAGCACTTCTTCGTCTTCCACGATGTGAAACATCTCTTCTACTGACTTAGTGCCCTTATCTCTTAAGGTATGCATTTTAAGGCCTGTGTTTACTAGACAACTGTTTCTTCATTTGGTCTATCCATCACCTTTGAAAGTTACTACGCTAGAAATTTAGCAAGAACAGTACCGGTGCATGTGTTCCACTGTCATCAGGTGTGAGAAGGATTTTCAGTTATAACTTTTTGCTCGGTCGTTGCCAGGCGCGGGTCCCTTGTCTCAAATTGACAAACTTGCCCTCCTCCATCATCCTTGCCGCTTCTTAACATCATCAGGGAATCACTTTGTATAGAATTGTGGTTTATTGTAAAGCTTTTGGCAACTCTAAAAGTTTTCTTTGTCTTTTCCTTTGTTCGAAATTTGGCTTGGAGTGCATCAAGATTGTGACAGGCCAGGAAGGGCGTAATGTCACCTGGGACGCACAACCCAAGTGAGTACCAACGGTATTGTAGAATTGTCGTCGACGCCAGTATATGAGGCGCCATCGGCGGAAATAGGTGAAATAAAATGGTACAACTTTAAAGGACCAGGTATAAATTGCCTTTTAGCGCAGCCACCAGAAATCGTTTCGTCATACATTATGCAAACTGCATGAGGCAAGATCAACTGTCCATAATGTATTACTTAAGCAGTTACGTGTATTTGGGTACGAAGTCCAAATCGTCCAAACATTGCAGCCAAACGATCGTCGACTGCGGTGTAAAATTGCGTGTTATCTTTTCACCTCTATAGATGACAACCTAAAAAGCTGCAGGTTTTCAGATGAAGTAACGTTCCACAATTTTGGACATATGAAACCCAACCGCAGTGGGATTTGGGGCTCCGAGAACGCGCGTAAACCACATGAACACATTCGTGATAGCTCTATGCTTACTGCTTGATGTGAACTAATGAACGACAGGATGACACACCAGTTTATTTTCGTGGAGTAAACCATAACGGGAAATGTTTACCAGCTGAACATGCTTCAACATTTCCTGCGACAACGGATTAAAGAGCTGCAGACACTCGTCATCTTCCAGCATGGTGTTGCACCCCCGCATTGACGTTCGAAGGTGCGGGATGTATTGAATGATACATTTGTTTAGAGATGGATCGCTGGTTCTGAAATTGTAATCATTTGTTGGTCTGTACATATCTGTCGTACATGTGCATTTCATCTATCGATTTCCGTCCCATTCTGATAAATCCTTCACGGAGGGTAGTTTATTTTTTGGTCTTGTGTATTCGAAATGATGACGAGACTTTATGGACAAATTGTACTATGATGAAAAGGACCTTGGAATTAAACAGTTTATTACTAAAAGTGCGTTTATTATATCTTCAGTCTGTGAAAACGTACCAACGTAGGATCTAAAATTTGGTCAGCTTACATGAACATATAAACCATTTGCGTTTATTACTTGAGTACGCCACAGCATTTTTAAAATCCATTCGGTCGTCATGAAGAAACATACGTATTCCTATTCCGCTGTATTAACCATTAAAGTAAATATCTTGCACCTAATTCATTCCGTACAATAACTATTTTATATTTATTAGACCCAACCAGGAGGGCCGTTTCGCCTACCAATCCCAGCGTTCGTTTCAGTTTCGCTCGCACTTCTATTTGTCTTCCTAAATTCTCTTTCACTTTCTCTAATACTTCTTCGATGTACAAGTTGAACAGCGTTAATGATAAGCTGCAACCTTGCGTTATGCCCAACTTAACACGAACCTGGCTTTCTTGAATCTCCATTTATTACACCCTCTCAGGTTTTCTAGATGATCTTTAACTGTGGGACATAAGTTTCGTTATATTTCAGTGTAGAAAACGAGTAAAACGACTGTTAGATTTGGACCCGCACACTCTTCAAATGTGCAGAAAACTGCGAAGGACGGAAGAACAAAACATTTGCTTTTTATTGAACTAACCCTTCAAAATCAACCCTTTTTATATATTTATTCTTAAATTACTGCATTTGCATTTGTAGCTTGAAACTTCTACAAAGGGTGCTCACATTTTTCAGCCTTAGTTGTCTCCTATATAAGAAGTGTACTTTGTTTACGGATGCCACTCTGTTGACTTCGTTCACAATGGATTTACATACTGTAATTGATTTAGGTCTTTTTTGCTCATTTATTTCCTTAACAGACAGGTTCCTCGTGAAAACATATCTCATTATCTGCTTTTCGTTTTGCAGCATCCAACATCAGCTCTTAACGAGCGAAGAACACAAAAACTTCGATAACGAGCATTTATTCTTTGAACATTTTGCTTTCAGGCGTTACCTCTGATCCTATCCAACTTACCAACGGCTGTGCGAAACAAACATTTCTCTTTGGGGATGATGTGTGCCGCTACATATTTTTGACTGCATCGACGACTGAGATACGTCGCGTCCCGCCATCTTTTCCCTACAACTTTTTTATGTTTTGTTTCTAATTCTGTGTTATCTGCGTGTCACAGTCAGGACGTTAACGACAATGTGGGTTTAGTTATCTTGTTTGTCAACCTTTATAGCGGAAATGAGAGGGAGGAAATCTCCTTGGTTGTAATGGGTGTTCTGTTACAACAGGTTGGTAACTTTCATGGAATTGGCAGGATTGATCTGCTGAAGTAGTAAGTTTTTACATATTGACAGTTCTCTTATTGTTCTATCAACACATTTGTTTATTGTGCCGGCCGAAGTGGCCGAGCGGTTCTAGGATCTACAGTCTGAAACCGCGCGACGGCTACGATCGCAGGTTCGAATCCTGCCTCGGGCATGGATGTGTGTGATGTCCTTAGGTTAGTTAGGTTTAAGTAGTTCTAGGGGACTGATGACCTCAGACGTTAAGTCCCATAGTGCTCAGAGCCATCTGAACCATTTTTTTGTTTTGTTTATTGTAGTGTCAGACCAAAACCCTTTAACAGAATGTCCAGTGCTTTCAATAATCACTAGTAAGGGCTTTTATCTGAGAGCAGTGCTTTGCTACCACTTGATCTGCTAACTGCTTTAAATAATCGTTGGAAAGGACCTTTATTAGAGACAAGTGCTTTCGCTACCACTCTGTCTGCTAACTGCTTTCAATAATCACTAGGAAGATCGTTTATCAGAGAAGAGTGCTTTCACTGCCACTCGGTCTGCTAACCACTGGCCACTTAGCCTATATCATAAACCATCAACAGTGGGAAATATTTCACTATCAATCAGGGGCCACTTGCCCTCTAGTACAAAAGACAAGTAACAGTCAGTAACTTGTTCCTGCTATTCACTGAAATTCCTCTTAGTTCCTGAGACAGAGACAGGCAGTCCCTGTTCAATTCGCTTCTAATGAATACTGAATCTTTCTACTTGGGTTGCAATTGCCGTGTGTCCTCTAGAGTCTGTCACCATATTCTCGTAGCTGAAGTATCTGTTACTACATCAGATGCACCAGTGTACTATTGTTACTACTTCTGTCATCCCTTTAATCTGACAATCTCTGAGCTTTTGTTTCCTTCTACATTGATTCTGGGTGTACACGGCGCTCTGCGATATTTGTCGGGAATAACCTCTTGAAAGCTTTTCTCGACATATGGTGATGTTGATGCTTAACTGTGATTCTAATTTGTATTCGGGGTTCTTGCATTACACTCGTTGGAAAGTTTCCTATTATTCCGTTGCCTCGACCATCGGCGCTTCTGGCGAGGTGTCGAGAGTACTGCTTGCAGGCGTTTTTGACCATCCTTGAAGCAAATAGTGTCCAGCTACTTTGAGATGTGTTATCTGTGCCTTATATCCTGCTTAACTTCACTCTGTTACGCACACAGGCCGTCTTGCATATGAAACCCAGCTCACTTCGTTCGTTATAATCTGACATGTAATTAAAATCATTAACATTTTCTACGGTCATGGCACATGCGTGAAGCACGGAGCGCCAGGGGAACTTCCTGCACTTCCAGTTTACACGAACAGTACAATTAGCCATTTATGAAATAAACGAAAGGTCAAAACCGTTTTAGTAAGAATTAATAAAATTTTCTAAAAGTGCTCTCACCATAACGCTAGCATATTACAGTGTAAAAGAGGGGAGACTTTATTTAACAGAAGTAACAAATATTACAAAACAAATCTGAAAAACGTAACATCTTTTTTTAAACTGTTAGTCAACTAAAACAAGCTAAGTAACAATTTTACTGCGACGTTAAACCAGTTTCAAAGAAAAATCAGGTCCCCCGATCGATGTATATGAAAACTAAATCTAGAGACATTCTGTCGGCTTGCATAAAATTTGATCATGTAGTAGTCCTGTGACATGTACGTCCTTTTTATTCTCGAACAGTTTTTTTAAAAATCCTTTGAAGAAGCTGTGGCAATACGAAAATAAATTGTATAGGTAATCGTGAATCAAAGTTTCTATTACGACGAGCGCAACATGATAGTCTAGTTCGTCCTCGTATAGTGATTACATAGTAGTTTGCCTAGTCACCTCTTTTCATTATGGTTCAAATGGTTCAAATGGCTCTGAGCACTATGGGACTTAACTTCTGAGGTCATCAGTCCCCTAGAACATAGAACTACTTAAACCTAACTAACCTAAGGACATCACACACATCCATGCCCGAGGCAGGATTCGAACCTGCGACCGTAGTGGTCACGTGGTTTCAGACTGTAGATCCTAGAACCGCTCGGCCACCCCGGCCGGCTTTTTCTTTATGACGAAAATGTTTTACCACAATATAAGAAAATATCCATGTCTCTAGTTTATAATAACAAAATGCCTGTTTTATGCAAACAGGTACGCCGATAGAACGGCGGTAGTCTAACTTTTCAGATACCGCTAGAAGGCGCTAAACAAAACTTTTTCCTCAATTTTTTCACGTTGTACAAAAACTGTTACCTCATACTGTTTTGAATACTGCAGTGTTATGTTGTTCCGATCTGTCTTGTAATATTTGTTATTTGTATTAGTAAAGTCTCCCTTTCCATTCGTAGTTTTATATGATGAAATGCTACAGCCTTCTGGTGAATGCACTTTTAGGAAGCTTTATTGACATTACAACGGTTTTGAGTACTTCATTATTCCATAAGTAACTAATTGAAGAATTCGTGTAAGCTGGGTGTGTAACAGCGACTCCTAGCGTGTCGCACTGTACCTAGTCGCTGTACTTCAGCCCGCTAACAAGGCAAAAAAATGGTTCAAATGGCTCTGAGCACTATGGGACTCAACTGCTGTGGTCATAAGTCCCCTAGAACTTAGAACTACTTAAACCTACCTAACCTAAGGACATCACACACATCCATGCCCGAGGCAGGATTCGAACCTGCGACCGTAGCGGTCGTGTGGTTCCAGACTGTAGCGCCTTTAACCGATCGGCCACGCCGGCCGGCTAACAAGGCAACCTCCCCATCGCACCCACCTCAGATTTAGTTATAAGTTGGCACAGTGGATAGGCCTTGAAAAACTGAACACAGATCAATCGAGAAAACAGGAAGAAGTTGTGTGGAACTATGAAAAAATAAGCAAAATATACAAACTGAGTAGTCCATGAGCAAGATAGGTAACATCAAGGACATTGTGAGTTCAGGAGCGCCTTGGTCCCGTGGTTAGCGTGAGCATCTGTGGAACGAGAGGTCCTTGGTTCAAGTCTTCCTTCGAGTGAAAAGTTTAATTTTTTAATTTCAGACAATTATTTTCTGTCCGTCCGTCCGTTCGATGCGATCACTTTTTTGGGTGTGATTATCACATCCACAAGAAAACCTAAATCGGGCTAGGTAGAAGAATCTTTTTACCCATTCGCCATGTGTACAAGTTAGGTGGGTCGACAACATATTCCTGTCATGTGACGCACATGCCGTCACCATTGTCGTACAGAATATATCAGACGTGTTTTCCTGTGGAGAAATCGGTTGACCTATGACCTTGCGATCAAATGTTTTCGGTCCCCATCGGTGAGGCACGTCCTTTCGTCTACTAATCGCACGGTTTTACGGTGCGGTCGCAAAACGGAGACTCTAAACTTATTACAGTGAACAGAGACGTTAATGAACGAAGTGACAGATAATAATTGTCTGAAAATAGAAATTAAACTTTTCACTCCAGAGAAGACTTAAACCAAGGACCTCTCGTTCCGCAGTTGCTCACGCTAACCGCGGGACCACGGCGCTCCTGAACTTACAATCTCCTTGATGTTGCCTATCTTGCGCATGGACTACTTTGTATATTTTGCTTATTTTTTTTCATACTTCTTCCTGTTTTCTCGATTCATCTGTGTTCATTTTTTCAAGGTCTATCCATTGTGCCAACTTATAACCAAGATGTTTACGGAGTTGACATATTTACACGAAAACCGCATAGCTGTTTTTACTTCTTTCTTTGACTGTACCATATTTACGTGTTGCTTCGATGCGACTGGAAAATTGTACTCAGATATGTGATTGTGTCATTTACGTATACTTGTACTTACAAAATCTTACGGTTTTGTCGACCTGAAGTCCGCAGCTCGTGGTCGTGCGGTAGCGTTCTCGCTTCCCGTGCCCGGGTTCCCGGGTTCGATTCCCGGCGTGGTCAGGGATTTTCTCTGCCTCGTGATGACTGGGTGTTGTGTGCTGTCCTTAGGTTAGTTAGGTCTAAGTAGTTATAAGTTCTAGGGGACTGGTGACAATAGATGTTAAGTACCATAGTGCTCAGAGGCATTTGAGCCATTTTTTTTTTGTCGACCTGAAGACGGTTATCACAAACAAAGTTCCGCGTTGTGGCCTTGATGGGTCAGTCGGTGCCGCCCGACCGCGTCAGTGTGTGTGCTATGTATTGGTGTGGTGTCAGCACACGACTTCCTCACTACTTCCTCGGCTTTTATCGATTTTCTTGACCATGGAGACAGCTCGTCAGTTGGCTAAATGAGGCACTCTTCCAATCCTCCAATGGAAGAAAAATTCGTGACATTACCGGGAATCGAACGTAGGTCTTCTGCACACGTTGACTCTGACAGCAGAAGCGGATTATGCTCATCACTGGCCGAAAGTAATTTCTTAGTATAAAATATCATCATCCATGTTGTTGTTGTTGTGGTCTTCAGTCCCGAGAATGGTTTGATGCAGCTCTCCATGCTACTCTATCCTGTGCAAGCTTCTTCATCTCCCAGTACCAGCTGCAACCTACATCCTGCTGAATCTGCTTAGTGTATTCATCTCTTGGTCTCCCGCTACGATTTTTACCCTCCACGCTGCCCTCCAATACTAAATTGGTGATCCCTTGATGCCTCAGAACATGTCCTACCAACCGATCCCTTCTTCTGGTCAAGTTGTGCCACAAACTTCTCTTCTCCCCAATCCTATTCAATACTTCCTCATTAGTTATGTGATCTACCCATCTAATCTTCAGCATTCTTCTGTAGCACCACATTTCGAAAGCTTCTATTCTCTTCTTGTCCAAACTATTTACCGTCCATGTTTCACTTCCATACATGGCTACACTCCATACAAATACTTTCAGAAATGACTTCCTGACACTTAAATCTATACTCGATGTTAACAAATTTCTCTTCTTCAGAAACGCTTTCCTCGCCATTGCCAGTCTACATTTTATATCCTCTCTGCTTCGACCATCATCAGTTATTTTGCTCCCCAAATAGCAAAACTCCTTTACTACTTTAAGTGTCTCATTTCCTAATCAAATACCCTCAACATCACCCGACTTAATTCGACTACATTCCATTATCCTCGTTTTTCTTTTGTTGATGTTCATCTTATACCCTCCCTTCAAGATACCATCCATTCCGTTCAACTGTTCTTCCAAGTCCTTTGCTGTCTCTGACAGAATTACAATGTCATCGGCGAACCTCAAAGTTTTTATTTCTTCTCCATGGATTTTAATACCTACTCCGAATTTTTCTTATGTTTCCTTTACTGCTTGCTCAATATACAGATTGAATAACATCGGGGACCGGCTACAACCCTGTCTCACTCCCTTCCCAACCGCTGCTTCTCTTTCATGCCCCTCGACTCTTAGAACTGCCATCTGGTTTCTGTAGAAATTGTAAATAGCCTTTCGCTCCCTGTATTTTACCCCTGCCACCTTTAGAATTTGAGAGAGAGTATTCCAGTCAACATTGTCAAAAAACATCCGTAAATGGAAAAATTGTAGAAGTACTTTTCTTGATCGCTGCTGAATTTTGCTCCAACTATGTCGCAACTCGTGACACCAGCAAAATTCTCTAGATTCTATATGCCTATAGCTAGAACAAACCAAATTGCATGTGGTCGTGCACACATTGCAGTTGAATAAAAGTATGAGTTCAGAGGATTGTACGATACATTACTGTGGCTGAAAATCTTTAACTAATTAACAACAACTTAAAATTTATAATTTAGAACAAAAATAGGTCGTCACTCTATGCGAAATTAATCGTCATTTCCACTTGTGCAATCAGTTTCATTGTAGCTCTAATATTATCTAACGTTTGACTGTTAACATATTAATTGGTTGGAATTAGGTTAATAAGCGGCAAAACTATACGTTGTAGATATTGGGATTGGCATGGCCGAAAGTCTTCTTGTACATACCACATTACTATCAAATGTAGCTGTAACAAATTTATTATCACATGTAGGTAGATATTTTTCTGAATATCAATGTAATAGTCACTTACGCATCAATTATGTGGAGGAAGCCAGTGCGCACTCCGTGTGCATTCCGAGGGAAGTCATTCCGGATGTGGAAAGGGTGCTTCCGGATGCCATGAAGAGTACAGGGTGCAGCCAACTGCAGGTGGTGGCTCATGTCGGTACCAATGACGTGTGTCGCTTTGGATTGGAGCAGATTCTGTCTGATTTTGGGCGGCTAGCGGAAATGGTCAAGACTGCCAGTCTTGCTTCCGAGATTAAGGCGGAGCTCACCATCTGCAGCATCGTCGATAGAACCGACTGTGGTCCTTTGGTGCAGAGCCGAGTGAAGTGTCTGAAACAGAGGCTCAGGCAGTTCTGTGACCGTGTAGGCGCCATCGGGTGGTGGGTTTCCGGGTTCCGCTACAGGGGTAGCGGGGGCTGTGTGGAAGGGACTGGGCGTTTTTTTAGATTAGAGGGTCTCAGGGAACCACAGAAGGGGCGTCCGTCTAAAAGTGGGCAGATAAAACACAGTAAGGTAGTTTTAGAAACGACTGGTATTGTAGTTTTAAAATTTCGTAGCTATGTTGGGAAAGAACCAGAGCTCCAAGCCCTAATAGAAAGCACTGAAGCTCAAATAGTTATAGGTACAGAGAGCTGGCTTAAGCCGAAAATAAGCTCAGCTGAAATTTTTTCAAACGATCTAACAGTGTTCATAAAGGATAGATTAAATACAGTAGGTGGTGGAGTATTTATTGCTGTCAGAGGTAGTTTGCCTTATAGCGAAATTGAAGTAGATAGTTCGTGTGAAATAGTATGAGTACAGGTTATACATGATAATTGGACTAAACTATTAATTGGATCGTTTTACTGAGCCCCTGACTTAGAAGATATAGTTGCTGAACAGTTCAAAGAAAACTTGAGTCTCATTTGAAATAAGTACCCCGCTCATACAATTATAGTCGGTGGTGACTTCAATCTACCCTCGATATCCTGGAAAAATTAGACCTATACGTTTAAAGCCGGCGGCAGGCATAAAACGTCATCCGAAGTTCTACTGAATGCTTTCTCAGAAAATTGTTTTGAACAATTAGTTCATGAGCCCACTAGAAGCGTAAATGGTTGCGAAAGCATACTTGACCTTTTAGGAACAAATAATCCTGGACAAATAGTGTATATTGTGACGAATACAGGGATTAGCGACTACAAGGCAGTTGCTGTTAGGCTGAATACCGTAACACCTACAACCATCACAAAGAAACGCAGAGTGTATCTATTTAAAAAAGCTGATAAAAATGCTCTTTACGCCTTTTTAAGAGACAGTCTTTTTTCCTTCCAATCTGATCATGTAAGTGTAGAAAAGTTGTGGAATGATAGTATCGACAGCAATTGAGAGATATATACCACATAAATTAACAAGTGATGGTACTGATCCCCCATGGTACACAAAACGGGTCATATCGTTGTTGCAGAAGCAACGAAAAACGCATGCCAAATTTAAAAGAACGCAAAATCCCCAAGATTGGCAAAGTTTTACAGAAGTTCGAAATATAGCGCGTACTTTAATGCGAGATGCTTTTAATAATTTCCACAACGAAATTCTGTCTCGGAATCTGGCAACAAACTCAAAGAGATTCTGGTTATACATAAAGCGCACCAGTGGCAAGACGCAATCTTTTATCTTCACCGTGCGATAACAACGGTGAAGTCACTGTTGACAGTGCCACTAAAGCAGAGTTATTAAACATGGTTTTCCGAAACTCCTTCACCAAAGAAGATGAAGTAAATATTCCTGAATTCCAATCAAGAGCAACTGCCAAGATGGGATACATAGAACTAGATATCCTCGGTGTGACAAAGCAGCTTAAATCACTTAATAAAGGCAAAGCCTCCGGTCCAGATTGTATACCAGTTACATTCCTGTCAGACTATGCTGATAAAATAGCTCCATATTTAGCAATTATATACAACCACTCGCTCACAGAAAGATCCGTACGTAAAGACTGGAAAATTGCTCGTCACACCAATACCCCAAAAGGGAAGTAGGAGTAATCCGCAGAATTACAGGCCTGTATCACTAATGGCGATTTGCAGTAGGGTTTTAGAACATTACTGTATTCGAATATTATGAAGTACCTCGAAGAAAGCGATTTATTGTCACATAGTCGGCACGGATTCAGAAAATATCGTTCTTGTGAAACACAACTAGCTCTTTATACTGATGAAGTAATGAGTGCTATCGACAGGGGATGTCACATTGATTCTATATTTTTAGATTTCCAGAAGGCTTTCGACACCGTTCCTCGCAAGCGTCTACTAACCAAACCGCGGGCCTACGGAATAACGCCTCATTTGTGCGACTGGATTCGTGATTCCCTGTCAGAAAGGTCACAGTTCGTAGTAATAGACGGAAAGTCATGGAGTAAAACAGAAGTAATATCCAGCGTTCCCCAATGAAGTGTTATAGGCCCTCTATTGTTCCTGATCTATATTAACGACACAGGAGACAATGTAAGTAGCAGTCTTAGATTGTCTGCAGATAATGCTGTCATTTACCTTCTTGTAAAGTCATCAGATGATCAAAACGACGCAAAATGATTTAGATAAGATGTCTGTATGGTGCAAAAAGTGGCAATTGACCCTGAATAAAGAGAAGTGTGAAGTTATTCACATAAGTATTAAAAGATATGAGCTAAATTTCGATTGCGCGATAAATCTCATAAATCTGAAGGCTGTAAATTCAGCTAAATAGTTAGGGATTACAATTACAAACAACATAAACTGGAAAGATCACATAGATAATATTGTGGGTAGAGCAAACCAAAGACTGCGATTCATTGGCAGAACACTTAGAAGGTTCAACAGGTCTATTAAAGAGACTGCTTACACCACGCTTGTCCGCCCTATTCTGGAGTATTGCTGCGAGGTGTGGGATTCGCATCAGGTGGGACTGACGGATGACATCGAAAAAGTACAAAGAAGGGCAGCTGGTTTTGTATTAACGCGAAGTAGGGAAGATAGTGTCACAGATATAATACGTGAATTGGATTTCAATCACCAGTTTTCTCCTCCGATTGCGAAAACATTCTGTTGGCACCCACCTACATAGGGAGAAATGATCACGATAAAACAAGATAAATGAGGGCTCACCCAGAAAAATTCAAGTGCTCATTTTCCCCGCGTGCCGTTCGAGAGTGGAACGTTAGAGAGACAGCTTGAAGGTGGTTCATTGAACCCTCTGCCAGGCACTTTATTATGAATAGCAAAGTAATCACGTAGATCTAGATCGCTCGCGAAGGAGTGTATATCTCCAAATATTTCCAGAATGAGATTTTTACTCTGCAGCGGAGTGTGCGCTGATATGAAACTTCCTGGCAGATTAAAACTGTGTGCCCTACCGAGACTCGAACTCGGGACCTTTGCCTGTCGGAGGAAAGTGCTCTGCCATCTGAGCTACTGAAGCACGACTCAGGCCCGGTACTCACAGCTTTACGTCTGCCAGTACCTCGTCTCCTACCTTCCAAACTTTACAGAAGCTCTCCTGCGAACCTTGCGAACCTTGCAGTTTGGAAGGTAGGAGACGAGGTACTGGCAGAAGTAAAGGTGTGAGTACCGGGCGTGAGTCGTGCTTTGGTAGCTCAGGTGGTAGAGCACTTGCCCGCGAAAGCCAAAGGTCCCGAGTTCGAGTCTCGGTCGGGCACACAGTTTTCATCTGCCCGGAAGTTTCAGCTCCAAATATGTTTGTTACAAACCTAATTAGAGATACCTTTAGTAATATGTATGTGACCTATTTAAACACGGTAATGAACGGTTGAGCGTGTCACGCTCTTTGATATGACGTGTCATACATATCAGTAACTTCATTGCTTTTGACGATATGTACATATCTTCCTCTGCGGAAACATCCAAGCGAGCGAAATCAAACTTCTGGTAGGCAGCCTGGTGCTCTTTCACACCGCTCTACCAACACGACGAGCTGCTCCTGTCTGAAAAGCGAATGATAATGTGACAGCGAAAGTCTGAGGCATGCTTTGGATGCGTCTTCATATAGCCTAATGGTTAATGCGACATGTCACGGTAAGAGGGAGTTGTAGTGATACCATATGGATTTAGTAACAGCACTGGCTGAGTTGTGTAAGTACCGGTAGACTACTTGTAGGGACGTGGCATGTTCCGGTAACAATCCATAAAAAAATACATCTGCGACACATCTTGTACATGATTACCAATAATATTAAGCAAAACAATTCCAAAATAAATCAGCTGAGCCGGCCGGAGTGGCTGTGTGGTTCTAGGTGCTGCAGTCTGGAGCCGAGCGACCGATACGGTCGCAGGTTCGAATCCAGCCTCGGGCATGGATGTGTGTGATGTCCTTAGGTTAGTTAGGTTTAATTAGTTCTAAGTTCTAGGCGACTGATGACCTCAGAAGGTAAGTCCCATAGTGCTCAGAGCCATTTGAACCATTTTTTAAATCAGCTGAAATGAGCACAGTAACCACAAAACTAGTGGGTTGTCATTTAATAATTTCCTGAACAGTTGTGCAAAATCTTCCTGGAGTGCAATGCCAATCCTTTAACTCAAAACAGTGAAATTAAATAATTCTTCATACACATAAACAATCCATGGTATAATTTAATTACGGCACAGATTTATCGCAATCCTGAAAATAAAATAGTAGATCCATGGAAACATTGAAATCATTGCTTAAAATCCATAACACTGCGTCTGATATTAACATTTAAATTTCACAGAACAAAACAAAAAAAAAAAAAAAACAAAACAAAAAAAAAAACAACTAAGTACCTTGTTACTAAATTGTCCAATCGTATGAATGAGTCAGTTTTTACCAAAACTGCTCCATAATCTAATGAATAACCCACTGTTCAAATTAGACTTCCCAGCCAAATAAGATTACAAATGTCGTGTGAAAGTAAGCATACGACTGAAAAAATACCAATGTCTTAATTTATCAAGTACCTCTGCATTTCATTTCAGTACCGTGGTGATCGCAGTGTGTAATGTATCTGTGAGCTCAGTCCACTGGCTGACTGTGAGAAAACAAGGGCCACGAGGGTAGAATAGCAAGCGAGTCGTAAAACTGTTTTTCACTAAAAGGCAGAGCGCTTTTTTGAAAGGTGCTCGGCGCCCCTGTGATGGCCACAGCAAGGGGCAGGAGGCTGAACTCACCAACTTGTAAACTCGCCTTGTGAGAAGCAGCAAAAAGAACTCTTCCTAAAGAGAAGGGGGTCTGCAAGGGCGTGGGAGAACATGAGACGCTCACAGCGAAAGGAATATGTTGTACTCAAAGGAGGTTAGCGGTAACTGATATACAGTATAAATTTTGTAAGGGAGCCCAGTATCGGCTCACCAAAACTATTTCTGTAGTGGGGATGAAAACTTATAATTGCCTACGTCCATCAACGTTCATTGACTAAACTGTGAAACCAACCATATAGTGGGAGAGAATTTGTGCTTACTGTCGCACTCTGAGAGACAAATACGTGTTACTATTTAATCATAGCAGATCCCTTAAGAGGAAAGAGATTGCTAAAATTTTTATAAATTTCTTATTCGGAAGGTCCACCGCAATTTGCTAACACGAATTTGGTGCTGGCAGAACCAAAAAGATTTTGAGAGCATTTAGACAATTGGTTCTGGGGAGAGAAAATTTCGTTCTAGAGCTCCAGCAAGGGAAAACTTGGTCTTCGCCTACACTTTTAGTCGACAATGCTTTAGCTGATTGTCGTTTTGAGACACTGTCTCTCAGATGATCATGATGCTGGGGCCTAACATGTAACAGTCAGCTACCACCGCTGCCAATCTCCGCGTTTGAGATTTAGAATGATCGTAAACATGTGTAACATTTGTGCCTTACGTGACGAGGCGGACGCGAAGTAACTACTAGGGTTGCACAGAAAGTAATACACGACATTTTTTCTTCAACGATTCTTTATTGAATACACTCCTGGAATTGGAAAAAAGAACACATTGACACCGGTGTGTCAGACCCACCATACTTGCTCCGGACACTGCGAGAGGGCTGTACAAGCAATGATCACACGCACGGCACAGCGGACACACCAGGAACCGCGGTGTTGGCCGTCGAATGGCGCTAGCTGCGCAGCATTTGTGCACCGCCGCCGTCAGTGTCAGCCAGTTTGCCGTGGCATACGGAGCTCCATCGCAGTCTTTAACACTGGTAGCATGCCGCGACAGCGTGGACGTGAACCGTATGTGCAGTTGACGGACTTTGAGCGAGGGCGTATAGTGGGCATGCGGGAGGCCGGGTGGACGTACCGCCGAATTGCTCAACACGTGGGGCGTGAGGTCTCCACAGTACATCGATGTTGTCGCCAGTGGTCGGCGGAAGGTGCACGTGCCCGTCGACCTGGGACCGGACCGCAGCGACGCACGGATGCACGCCAAGACCGTAGGATCCTACGCAGTGCCGTAGGGGACCGCACCGCCACTTCCCAGCAAATTAGGGACACTGTTGCTCCTGGGGTATCGGCGAGAACCATTCGCAACCGTCTCCATGAAGCTGGGCTATGCTCCCGCACACCGTTAGGCCGTCTTCCGCTCACGCCCCAACATCGTGCAGCCCGCCTCCAGTGGTGTGGCGACAGGCGTGAATGGAGGGACGAATGGAGACGTGTCGTCTTCAGCGATGAGAGTCGCTTCTGCCTTGGTGCCAATGATGGTCGTATGCGTGTTTGGCGCCGTGCAGGTGAGCGCCACAATCAGGACTGCATACGACCGAGGCACACAGGGCCAACACCCGGCATCATGGTGTGGGGAGCGATCTCCTACACTGGCCGTACACCACTGGTGATCGTCGAGGGGACACTGAATAGTGCACGGTACATCCAAACCGTCATCGAACCCATCGTTCTACCCTTCCTAGACCGGCAAGGGAACTTGCTGTTCCAACAGGACAATGCACGTCCGCATGTATCCCGTGCCACCCAACGTGCTCTAGAAGGTGTAAGTCAACTACCCTGGCCAGCAAGATCTCCGGATCTGTCCCCCATTGAGCATGTTTGGGACTGGATGAAGCGTCGTCTCACGCGGTCTGCACGTCCAGCACGAACGCTGGTCCAACTGAGGCGCCAGGTGGAAATGGCATGGCAAGCCGTTCCACAGGACTACATCCAGCATCTCTACGATCATCTCCATGGGAGAATAGCAGCCTGCATTGCTGCGAAAGGTGGATATACACTGTACTAGTGCCGACATTGTGCATGCTCTGTTGCCTGTGTCTATGTGCCTGTGGTTCTGTCAGTGTGATCATGTGATGTATCTGACCCCAGGAATGTGTCAATAAAGTTTCCTCTTCCAGGGACAATGAATTCACGGTGTTCTTATTTCAATTTCCAGGAGTGTAGTTAAAGGCTACCCAGCCATTGACCTTCGTCTGTGCGAATGCGCACCGGTTGCCCAAACTCTAACGGGAATCGCCAAAGCGTGCGCGAGTAATGAGTGGGTGGGCAAATGTAAGGTACAATACATATGTAAAATTGTGGACAGTTGGGAATGTAAGTCTCACGGGAAGCGTACGAGGGATATGTCGCTGCAGTCGCGCTATTCATCTGTGTCCTCTGTGGCTCAGATGGATAGAGCGTCTGCCATGTAAGCAGGAGATCCCGGGTTCGAGTCCCGACCGGGGCACACATTTTCAGCTGTCCACATCGATGTATATCGACACCTGTCGGCAGCTGAGGTTTTCAGTTAGTGATCATTTAAAGCTCCTAGTGTTTGGCTAATTCAAAAACCAGCATATGATTAAGCATATTTAACTAAATAAATAAATCTAGTAATTACTCAATTGGCAAATTAACGAGTTAACATGTCAACAATATAGATGAACTATACATAAAAAAGAATTTTAAGAGGTGTTCCGCAGCAGGCCCACAGTGATGAAGACAAATACACCTATGTGCTATACGACGGCGTTTTGGCAAGGAGAAGTGGGCTCAGAAGGATTAAGTGGTGCAGGACAATCTGCACGAGGCTGGCCGTTCTGTCGGGCCTGCACTTGGGCCCCACTTTCGGACGCTACGCCTACTGTATCAACAGTCAGATTTCACTGAAGTCCCACCAAAAGGAACACAAATAGTAGCCTTATTAACAGAGAAATACAGTATTTAGAACAGGAATTGGGCCAGGCCTCTACAACACCGAACTCCACCAGACAGTCAAAATTACAGTAACAAAAGAAACAAGTAAATAATTCGTGAATGAGTTAGCCGAGTCAAATCAACGAAACTTGTAAGGCGACCAAAATTTAAATACAGTTACTGAGGAGGAAGTTTAACTACCAACGACAAGTTGTACCAAATTCGCGCCACATCACCAACATGCGGAGCGGAACACTAAACCCCAAGCTAAAGAGTTCGGTTGGCTGATCAGCCTCTGACTAACGGCAGATAGAACATAACTTTTGAATAACATAAGAGCTACGTCTAATACAGTAGTAATAAGCGCAAAATGAAGTCCTCACCGGGAGAGACTTAATAATTACGATTAAGAGCTCCACCGTTACAGACAACAAGAAAAACACAGACAAACTTAGTAGTATAAACACCCAGTACGACAATAGATGAAATGTGCGCTCCAGTAATTGTACATGCAGGACGTGGCACATGAAATGAACCCACTTAAACTACAAATGCGCGACGCCACAAATCCGACGCCTTACAGCAAATAACACTTAGATTGGAGCATTAAATAAAGAAATAAAGCCAGTGATTTTATAGAAGAGTACACATAACTTTCCTGTCTAGAGACAGCAGCGGGATCTTGGTATCGTTGCTACGCTCAGAGCCGGTGACTATTAACTGCCGAACTTGTACTATCCATTAACTGCCAGCACACTGCTCCCGTCTCCGCCGGGTTCCATCTCGGCAGCCTCACACCGAGCGAACTCTTCAAACTTCTCTGTGTCACTGACACTGCTCTCGTGCCTCCAATGGCCACGCGAACCACGCCCTCATAAGGCAAAGATGTTCTTATAGAGACCGTGGAACGACCTATCGATTGCCAGAAGGTTCAGGTATGTTGTAAGTTTGTTTAGCGAGCGTTGAGTCGCCCTAGTTACCGTCTTATGGGTTTGATCTTTTAACGATACGTCAGTATGTTCATAATGTTTGTCATATGACTTACACTATTAGGACTGGTGTCCGTTTTTGAATTTTAATGTTGACTGCATCTTGTTCAGACGCACACTAGAGGATGTGCTGCGATATCATGATACCGGTCATGTTTGTCAAATGTGAATTACTTAGTCGACGATAAGATTGGCTTTATAGAAGATAAAAATAGCAGAGAGGCAGTTCTGACGTTGTGGTTGGTATCGGAAGCAAGACTAAAGAAAAATCAAAACATGTTCTTAGCACTTGTCGACCTGGGGAAAGCATGCGGCAATTTAAAATACTGCAAGACGTTGGAAATTCTGAAAAAAATGGGGTAAGGTATAGTGAAGGACGGGTACCATACCATATGCGCAAGAACATAGAAGGAACAATAACAGTGGAGGACCAAGAGCGAAGTGCTCGGATTGAAAACGTGTTAAGTTGGAATGTAGTCTTACGCCTTTGCTTTTTAATCTATACATCGAGGAAGCATTGAGGGAAAAGAATGGGATTATAATTCAGGGTGAATAGGATATCAGTGATAAGGTTCGCTGACGACATCGCTTTCCTTAGTGAAAATGTACACTACTGGCCATTAAAATTGTTACACCACGAATATGACGTGCTACAGACACGAAATTTAACCGACAGGGAGAAGATGCTGTGATGTGCATATGATTACCTTTTCAGAGCATTCACACAAGGTTGGCGCCGGTGGCGACACCTACAACGTGCTGACATGAGGAAAGTTTCCAACCGATTTCTCATACACAAACAACAGGTGACCGGAGTTGCCTGGTGAAACGTTGTTGTGATGCCTCGTGTAAGGAGGAGGAATGCGTACCACCACGTTTCCGACTTTGATAAAGGTCGGATTGTACTCTATCGCGACTGCGGTTTATCGTATCGCGACATTGGTGCTCGCGTTGGTCGAGATCCAATGACTGTTAGCAGAATATGGAATCGGTGGGTTCAGGAGGGTAGTACGGAACGCCGTGCTAAATCCTAACGGCCTCGCATCACTAGCAGTCGAGATGGCTGGTATCTTATCCGCATGGCTGTAACAGATCGTGCAGCCATGTCTCGAACCCTGAGATGTGCTGCCCAGGGCAGCAGTCGTACTTCTGTATACAGAAAGGCCCGTAAAGGACCTGCAACATGCGGTCGTACATTATCCTGCCGAAATGTAGCGTTTCGCAGGGATCGAATGAGGGGTAGAGCCGGCCGGAGTCTGGCATTAGATGGTGACGTTTCCAAGACAACAACCATCTGCATGAACAGTTCGACGTCGTTTGCAGCAGCATGGACTATCAGCTCGAAGACCATGGTTGCGGTTACCCTTGATGCTGCATCACAGACAGGAGCGCTTTCGATGGTGTACTCAACGACGAACCTGGGTGCACGAATGGCAAAACGTCATTTTTTCGGATCAATCCAGGTTCTGTTTACAGTATCATGATGGTCGCATTCGTGTTTGGCGACATCGCTGTGAACGCACATTGGAAGCGTGCATTCGTCATCGCCATACTGGCGTATCACCTGGCGTGATGGTATGGGGTGCCATTGGTTACACGTCTCGGTCACCTCTTGCTCGCATTTACGGCACTTTGAACAGTGGACGTTACATTTCAGGTGTGTTACGACCCGTGGCTCTACCCTTCAAATGGTTCAAATGGCTCTGAGCACTATGTGACTTAACTTCTGAGGTCATCAGTCGCCTAGAACTTAGAACTAATTAAACCAAACTAACCTAAGGACATCACACACGTCCATGCCCGAGGTGGGATTCGAACCTGCGACCGTAGCGGTCGCTCGGCTCCAGACCGTAGCGCCTAGAACCGCAGACACCGGCCGGCTCTATCCCTCATTCGATCCCTAAGAAACCCTACATTTCGGCAGGATAATGCACGACCGCATGTTGCAGGTCCTGTACGGGCCTTTCTGGATACAGAAGTTCGACTGCTGCCCTGGCCTGCACATTCTCCAGATCTCTCACCAGTTGAAAACGTTTGGTCAATGGTGGCTGAGCATCTGGTTCGTCACAATATGGCAGTCACTGCTGTTGATGAACTGTGGTATCGTGCTGAAGCTGCATGGACAGCTGTACCTGTACACGCCATCCAAGCTCTGTTTGACTCAATGCCCAGGCGCATGCAGTCGTTATTACGGCGAGAGGTGGTTGTTCTGGGTACTGATTTCTCAGGATCTATGCAGCCAAATTGCGTGGAAATGTAACCACATTTCAGGTCTAGTATAATATATTTGTCCAATGAATACCCGTTTATCATCTACATTTCTTCTTGGTGTAGCAATTTTAATGGCCAGTAGTGCAGAGGAGTACACATAACTTTCCTGTCTAGAGACAGAAGCGGGATCTTGGTATCAGTGCTACGCTCAGAGCCGGTAACTATTAACTGCCGAACTTGTTCTATACATTAACTGCCAGCACACTGCTCGCGTCGCCGCCGGGTTCCAACTCGGCAGCCTCACACCGAGCGAACTGTTCAAACTTCTCTGTGTCACTGACACTGCCCTCGCGCCTCCAATGGCCACACGAACCACGCCCTCATAAGGCAAAGATGTGCTCATAGAGACCGTGGAACGACCTATCGATTGCGAGAAGGTTCGGGTATGTTGTAAGTTTGTTTAGAGAGCGTTGAATCAGTCTTGTTTCCGTTTTATGGGTTTGATCTTTTAACGATGTGTTAGAAATTTCATAATGTTTGTCATATGACTTACATTTTTAGGACTGGTGTCCGTTTTTGGATTTTAAAAAAGGTTCAAATGGCTCTGAGCACTATGGGACTCAACATCTTAGGTCATAAGTCCCCTAGAACTTAGAACTATTTAAACGTAACTAACCTAAGGACATCACACACACCCATGCCCGAGGCAGGATTCGAACCCGCGACCGTAGCAGTCCCGTGGTTCCGGACTGCAGCGCCAGAACCGCACGGCCACCGCGGCCGGCTTTTGGATTTTAATGTCGACTGCATCTTGTTCAGATGCACGCTCGAGGATGTGCTGCGATATGATGATACCGGTCGTGTTTGTCAAATGTGGATTACTCAGACGACGATAGGTTTGGCTTTAGGGAGGATAAAAGCAGCAGAGAGGCAGCTCTGACGTTGTGGTAGAAATCGGAAGCAAGAGTAAAGACAAATCGGAACACGTTCTTTGCATTTGTCGACCTGTGGAAAACGTTCAGCAATTTGCAATACTGCAAGACGTTGGAAATTCTGAAAAAAATAGGGATAAGGTATAGTGATTGGTTCAAATGGCTCTCAGCACTATGGGACTTAATATCTGAGGTCATCAGTCTCCTACAACTTAGAACTACGTAAACCTAACTAACCTAATGACATCACACACATCCATGCCCGAGGCAGGATTCGAAGCTGCGACCGTAGCAGTCGCACGGTTCCGGACTACAGCGCCTAGAACCACATGGCCATCGCGGCCGGCAAGGTATAGTGAAAGAAGGGTAACACACAATATCTACAAGAACATAGAAGGAACAATAACAGTGGAAGACCAAGATCGAAGAGCTCGGATTAAAAAGTGTGTTAAGTTGGACTGTGATCTTACGCCTCTGCTGTTTAATCTAGACATCGCAGGAGCACTGAGGGAGAAGAATAGGATTAAAATTCAGGGTGGAAGGATATTAATGATGAGGTTCGCTGATGACATCGCTCTCCTTAGTAAAAATGTAGAAGACTGTGTTGAACGGACGGAATGAAGAGTTTAATGAGTACAGTATATGAATTGAGAGTAAATCGAAGGAAGACGGCCGCGCTGGATTAGCCGAGCGGTCTGGGGCACTGCAGTCATGGTCTGTGCGGCTGGTCCCGGCGGAGGTTCGAGTCCTCCCTAGGGCATGGGTGTGTGTGTTTGTCCTTAGGATAATTTATGTTGAGTGTAAGCTTAGGGACTGATGACCTTAGCAGTTAAGTCCCATAAGATTTCACACACATCTGAACATTTTTTTTTAAGAAAGACGAAGTAATGAGAAGTAGCAGAAATCAAAACAGCGAGAAACTTAATATAATGTCTGGTGATCACGAAGTAGACAAGAAATTCTGCTACCTACGCAGCAAAATAACCCATTATCGACAGAGGAAAGATGACATAGAAAGCAGACTAGCGGTGACAAAAAGGGCATTCATGGCCAAGATAAGTCTGCTAGTATCAGACTTAATTTAAGGAGGAATTTTCTGAGAACTTACGCTTGGAGCACAACACTGTGTGGCAGTGAGACAGAGACATGGGTTGTGAGGAAAACGGAACTGAAGAGAGTGGAAGCCTTTGAACTGTGGTGCTACTGAAGAGCGTTGAAGATTAGGTGGACTGGTAAGGTAAGCAATGAGCAGGCTCCCCGCAGAATTGGCGAGGAAACATACCGGTTACCCACAAAACAAACCTATCACGAGGGCATTTCGAAAAGTAAAGATACAATGGCTCGCAGTCCTTAAATAGTACATTTATTTAGAAAACGTCAGTTACATCTTATTAACTGGATTATTTGTTATTTTTCGACATAATCACCCCCGTTATTAAGTCGGTGCACAAGCTTTTGTATCCCACAGTCATAGAAGGTTGCGGCCTGTTGTCGGAACCACATTTCAACTTCACCTTTGATCTCTTCATCGTCGTGGAATGATTTTCCACGAAGATGTGACTTCAGGTAACGGTAGACATGGAAGTCGGTGGGCGCAGGGTCCGTGCTGTATGGCGGATGGTCCAATACGTCCCATTTGAATTGTTTGAGTAGTGATTTAGTTACGAGCGCTGTGTGAGGCCGAGCGTTGTCATGAAGCAAGCGGACTCCACTTGTCAGCATTCCCCCGCGTTTGTTTCGAATTGCCCTTCGAAGACGTTTCAAAGTCTGGCAATATGCAGCAGCATTAACTGTCGTTCCAGGAGGCATAAATTCCAACAGAAGAATGCCTTGTCTGTCCCAAAAAACAGAAGCCATGATTTTCTTTGCTGAAATCGAAGTTTTGCATTTCTTGGCTTTTGGTGAATTCGAATGGCGCCATTGCATTGATTGTAACTTGGTTTCAGGTGTTAAGTGAGAAATTCACGTCTCGTCACCTGTGACAATGTGATCGAAGAACTCATCAGCTGCTTCAACATAGCGTGTGAGGAAGTCGAGTGCAAAGCCCATCCTTTTCTTTTTGTGTTCTTCCGTCAGGGATTTTCTCTGCCTCGTGATGACTGGGTGTTGTGTGATGTCCTTAGGTTAGTTAGGTTTAAGTAGTTCTAAGTTCTAGGGGAATGATGACCATAGATGTTAAGTCCCATAGTGCTCAGAGCCATTTGAACCTTTTTTTTTTTTGGTGTTCTTCCGTTAACAGTTTTGGAACCCTGCGTGCACACAATTTCCTGTACCCTAACTTGACAGTTACAACGTCATAAAGAGTTGGCACTGACACGTCCGGTATGATCTGATGCAATTTGTTCTATGTGAGACATCTATTCGGGCAAGCTGCTTCCTCCGTTCTCCGAAGAAGGGCATGAGAGATCAGAGATGGCCGACCTGTTCTCCGTTCGTCATTAACATCGGTCCTACTTTCAGAGAAATGACGACACCATTTCGTTACATTTGTTCGATTCATACATAATGTTCCCATAAACAGAAACAATTTCTTTGTGAATATGCGCTGGCCGCTGACCTTTTGCACGAAGAAAACGTATGACGGAGCGCACTTCGCATTTGGCGGAATTCGGAATCGGCGCAGCCATTTTAAACACGACTTACTGCAACCAGAGGCAACGTTCAGCTGCCGAACGACCGCGAGGAGAAAGGTAAAGGTTCAAGATTAACACCAGTGTTGCCAACTTGCTCGCCAAAACTCTTCCGTTCCTCTGGCGTACGGTGTATCTTTACTTTCCGAAATACCCTCGTATTTTGATACCATTTCATGTCGTGGCAGCCACCAAGCCATTCACTTAATTTCAATGCTTTCCTTCCATTCCATGTAGAATTTGCTCCTTAAATGCCTCTCGGCTAACGCAGGTGGAATCTTGCGCTAAGGTAACCGCAGCTATATGTAAATGTTTGCGCAGGAATAAGGGCAACTCTTCCTGGAATTTTGGGAGGGGGGCGGTATACTTTAAAGTACACCCTCTCTCTTTCCCTCCTTTTTTCAACTTCTTTTTTTTCTCTCTTCAGACAGAGAGCGGGAGGGGAGAGAAAGAATCCTTTGAAATAGTGAGCCGGCCGGCGCTTACGGTAATCCGCGCGCCGGCGCCTTTGTACGGCGGCGGCCTGCCTTTGTCTCGGAGGGCGGCGCGGCGCCTTCCGCCGGCGGGAAGGCGGCTGGAGGCGCGAGGGCCGGGCTTCGGCTGGTGCAGAACTCGCGTTTAACAAGGCGCCGGCCTCGCGGGAGCCGTTCTCACCCCGTGCCGCCTCGCGCTTAACGAAGTCTGCGGCGAGATAAGCCGGGCTGGCGGGCTGGCGGGCTGGCTGCCCGCCGTCTTTCTGGCGGAGGGCGCAGCCAGCGAACCGAACGCCGCATCGCCGCCTCCTGCCGATGCTGTCTCGTCTGACGGCCTAGACCCCGCGTCCCGGCATGCAAAGTAGTTTTAGCCCCGCATCTCTCTCCTGCGCGCGCGGGAAGAAAAAAGAAAACGAAAAATTCGTTTCGCGCAAGTGTGCTAAAATACGAGCGCATCCTCTCCGGCGTGAGCGTACTCTACCCGCACAAGTATTCCCCTCCTCGAAGAAGCGCGCGTCTCGGAGATGAGACGATCGCGGTTAACCGAAAGATTTTTCTAGCTTCATCGTCAGCGCCTTGGCTGATGAAACATGGGGGAGGCGGGGAAGAAGCAAACACCGAAACACCGATCTTGCTATTTCATGTGTCCCGTGTAAGATAAGGCAACGCTGAGAGGTCATCCATCTCTGGGATCATGCTGGTGTTTTCAAAATACGTACGTACCAACTCTATGCCAGTGTTCCAGGTAATCGATAAGAAGCTTCGCAGCAAATGTTTCCAAATGAGTGGTCACATATGTGACAAACCACAACGTATCGTCGAGTTTCAGAGACGAAATATTCTCCGCTATCAACGGTGTACGAGGGTGGGCTCCACGCATCTTGCCGCCCTGTGCGAAAACGTCAAGCGCCATCCACGACGTCTTATTTTCAATAACCATAGTGCTGACACATTTTTCTGACGTGAATATGTCTTCAAGACCAAAAAAAGGTATGTGTCATCAATCAGTAGAGCAGAAATAAAATGTTTATAGTGCAACAGGTTTTCAGTTGTAGCTCCAAAATTTGATTTATCAACAAAAATTAAGTGGTGTCTCTCATGGGGTATACACCGCAGTGACAAATCTCACGCAACAGCGATATATACATTTTCAGAAGGCGGTAGTCTCGTGTACATAAGATAAAAAGGGTTAGTGCATTGTCGGAGCTGTCATTTCTACTCAGATGATTTGTATGAAAAACTGTCCGACGTTATTATGACCGCGCGACGGTAATTAACAGACACTGAACGCGGAATGGTAGTTGGAGCTAGATTCATGGGACATTCCATTGCCGGCCGGGGTGGTCGAGCGGTTCTAGGCGCTACAGTCTGTAACCGCGGTGCCGCTCCGATCGCAGGTTCGAATCCTACCACGGGCATGGATGTGTGTGATGTCCTTAGGTTAGTTAGGTTTAAGTAGGTCTAAGTTCTAGGGGACTGATGACCTCAGATATTAAGTCCCACAGAGCTCAGAGCCAGCTTGGAGAACATTTGCAACCATTCATGGACTTCACATTCCAAAAGAACGATGTCATGTCGCCGGGCTATAATTATTTGTGATTGGCATGAAGAACATTCTGGACAATTCGAGCCAATTATCTGGCCACGCAGATCGCTCGACACGGATCCTGTTGGATATTTATGGGACATAATCGAGAGATAAAGGAAACAAAAGCAAAATTAGGGGTAGGAATTAAAATCCATGGAGAAGAAATAAAAACTTTTAGAGACAGCAAAGGACCTGGAAGAGCAGCTGAACGGAATGGACAGTGTCTTGAAAGGAGGATATAAGATGAACATGAACAAAAGCAAAACGAAGGTAATGGAATGTAGTCGAATTAAATCGTGTTATGCTGAGGAGATTAGAGTAGGAAATGATACACTTAAAGAAGTAAGTGAGTTTTGCTATTTGGGGAGCAAAATAACTGATGGTGGTCGAAGTAGAGAGGATAAAAATGTAGACAGGCGATGGAAAGGAAAGCGTTTCTGAAGAAGAGAAATTTGTTAACATCGAGTATAGATTTAAGTGACAAGAAGGCCTTTCGAAAGTATTTGTGTGGAGTGTAGCCATGTATGGAAGTGAAACGTGGACGATAAATAGAGAAGAGAATAGAAGCTTTCGAAATGTGGTCCTACAGAAGAATGCTGAAGATTAGATGGGTAGATCACATAACTAATGAGGAGGTATTGAATAAAATTGGGGAGAAATTTGTTGCACAAATTGACAGGAAGAAGGGAGCGGTTGGTAGGACATATTCTGATGCACGAAGGGATCACCAGTTTAGTATTGGAGGGCAGAGTGGAGGGTAAAAATCGTAGAGGGAGACCAAGAGATGAACACACTAAACAGATTCAGAAGGATGTAGGTTGCAGTAGGTACTGGGAGATGAAGAAGCTTGCACAGGATAGAGTAGCATGGAGAACTGCATCAAACCAGTCTTTGGACTGAAGACCATAACAACAGCAATCGAGAGATCAGTTAGTGCACAAAACCCTGCACCGGCAACGCTTTCCCAATTATGGACGAGGCCGGGGTGGCCGAGCGGTTCTAGGCGCTACAGTCTGGAACCACGCCACCACTACGGTCGCAGGTTCCAATCCTGCCTCGGTCATGGATGTGTGTGATGTCTTTAGGTTAGTTAGGTTTAAGTAGTTCTAAGTTCTAGGGGAGTGATGACCTTAGAAGTTAAGTCCCATAGTGCTCAGAGGCATTTGAACCATTTGTTGATTATAGAGGCAGCATGTGTTCTGGACTGGCAAGACAGCCAATCCGTTAGGAGGAAGCCGAAAGGCACGCGTTTAAGCTCACGCAGGTTAGCGTGAGGTCTGTAACAGGACAAGGTAATTATAATAGCAAATAACGTGCGTAGCTGCTGGAATACTTAACTTTAATCCATAATTGGTGAACATCGCTCTTGACGGTACATGTTTTACAGCATCAATAGTAACTGGTAATGGCGCCTTGCTAGGTCGTAGCAAATGACGTAGCTGAAAGCTATGCTAACTATCGTCTCGGCAAATGAGAGCGTAATTTGTCAGTGAACCATCGCTAGCAAAGTCGGCTGTACAACTGGGGCGAGTGCTAGGAAGTCTCTCTAGACCTGCCGTGTGGCGGCGCTCGGTCTGCAATCACTGATAGTGGCGACACGCGAGTCCGACGTATACTAACGGACCGCGGCCGATTTAAAGGCTACCACCTAGCAAGTGTGGTGACTGGCGCTGACACCACAACATGGATCAACGTTTCTGCAAGGGACTTCAACAACAATTTATTGAGTCCGTGCCACGTCGAGTGGCTGCACTGCGCGGGGCAAAAGGAGGTCCGACACGATATCAAGAGGTATACTGTGACATTTGTCTTCTCAGTATGCAACAAACATATGTTCACTTTGTTCCCCAAGCAGAGGGGAGCTGCGGTGCGAAGAGAGGAGCACATGCCGCAGTGGGGAGTGTTAAAAGTGGGAAGCAGAGGCCAGTAGAATTCTCCCAGTTCATGCAACAGAAAGGAGTGGCCTGCCCATTTATAGGACGTAAATCCACTGAAACGATTTGCTTTTGTACAAGAACAAAGTACTCTGCGCGACTTATACGGAATCGCCATGGGAAAATGAGATAATTTGGGCCAGGACTGGCTTGATAATGTCATCGATGGTATGCCGCGATGGATCAAGCCTGCAAACGAGCAATGAGACGTTCCAGTACGCAGCGACGTTGCTTAGGAATAGTGTAAGAAGACCCCTCTCCCCCCGCATCATAGGAAAAAGACTATTTGATAGATACACAAAACATTTCTTTTTCTGTATTTACTTTTTTTCTTTGGTTGTCTGTAAAGTTCCAAATTCAAACGAAAGTGGATGATTCCAGAGACCTTAAGAAGTCTCAGACATTTGTGATGTGTATATACAGGGGGGGAAGTGAAGAATCAAAATTTCTACGAAGGCCGGGGTTCGAAATTTGGAAATGTGTGGTAAGGCCTTATGGGACTAAACTGCTGAGGGCATCGGTCCCTAAGCATACACACTACTTAATCTAACTGCAACTAACTTATGCTAAGGACGACAACCACACACCCATGCCCGAGGGGGGCTAGAACCTCCGACGGGGGAAGCCGCGCGGACCGTTACAAGACGCCTAGGACCACGCGGTTACCCTGCGCGGCCCGGGGTTCAAGCCCACGTGTTGTGCTTACTAGGCAGATGTGATAACCAATACGCCACCCGCGCACAGTGGCTTTGCACAACTGCACAGACTACCTTAGCATGCTTCTCTCCTGGATAGAAATTCGATGTTGACGTGCTGTTTCAATACAGTTGGGGAGCCTTGCCAATGCTGATCGAATTTAAAGGGGGAATACCCAGTGTGCTGAGGCGAGACCTGGAATTTGGATTGAGGAGGGAGGCGTGGTGGGATAGTCCATGCAGTTCTGCAAAGCAACTGTGCCAGGGCGGTTAGCACATCTGTCTAGTGAGCAGGTAACCTGGGTTCGAATCCCAGCCTAAGTACAAATTTTCGTCCGTCGTTTCAGTCGGCATATACACAACGTAAGGTTTATACATGTCTCGGAGCCATTTTTCGTTTTCAATCCCATGAATTTTAGAGATAAACGGGTGATGCAAGATTTTTGTTGACGCGTATACACGGCCTGAAAAAAGAACCACCCAAAAGGGGTGGAGGAAACGATACATAACGTCGTGAATTGAGAGGATATGTGATGTTTGTTCTTTCAGTGATTACAGAATCGAGTCAAAGAACTCGGCAGTATGAGGCTAGTTACGAGCATGACGTTGCACCTCTCTGGCCTTGATGCAAGCGCTGATTCAGTAGCGAAGGGTCTCATAAAGCCATTTTATTCTCACCTGATGCAATCTGCCCCGCAACTGTTGTAGCTGGTCCTTGATATCCTGCTGAAACAAGGCTAGTTGACATCCGAGCTGGACGTACACGTTTTATTGGGGCACATCTGGGGATCTTACTGGCCACAGAAAAATCTAGCATCATGCAGAGCTCACAAAGAAATGTTCCGCGGGTGGATATGAATTATTTTGTTGAAAAATGGGACCACGACACTGTTCCAGAGAAGTAACACATGAGGATGTCCATGTCACTTTGTTGTGCCATATGCGTTCCTTCAGTCACTACTAGACATCTCATGAAGTCACACCCTATGCCTCCACACAATGAACCCAGGAGTAACACCGCTGTGCCCCTCCATACCACTGGAAGAACGTGACCTCTTGACAGGCCACTTCCATACTCGGCAACGATCTTCATCCAGGATCGTGAAGTCCCAAGTCCGTCTGCTTCTGGTCTCCAACCAAAGCTGCAGGATGACCCAGAATGTTCAAGAGACTCCACTGCTTGTTCTTGGATGGCAGGTACAAAAGTGAAGGTTGTACAGTGTGCTCAACACAGAGATCCTCCCTTGTGGGTCGTACATCGGTACAATGTCACATCTGAGTGCCCCACAAATCTGGATATTACACAATTGCTACAGCTGGCCAAACGGAGACCAACAATGGGACCATTCACTCTCTATCAAGTGTTGAAGTTGCTGTCTCACATGAGTATGCTGCATCTCGCCCAACGTCCCAGTTTATGCACTAGTGTCACTATTTAGTTTTAGTAGAGCTCGACGCATTTGAGAAGGAGCCGCCACGAAGTAATGCAGTAGCAACTACTGGTCGATAAACGCAGTGTGTCGCCGTGTGGGTCAGAATAAGAGGTACGCAAAAGAACTGCGAGACAGACTAATCGTACTTCGCGCCGCAGAGCAGGAACAGGTATAGTGACCAGGACGATGTCATCCCATCAGGGCAAACTCCTGTTATAAGCTACGTGACTGGATATGGAGTTTTAGTGTAATAATTGCGCACTCTTTCAAATTCTGAAGGTGGCAGGGGTAAAATACAGGGAGCGAAAGGCTATTTAGAATTTGTACAGAAACCAGATGGCAGTTATAAGAGTCGAGGGGCATGAAAGGGAAGCAGTGGTTGGGAAGGGACTGAGACAGGGTTGTAGCCTCTCCCCGATGTTATTCAATCTATATATTGAGCAAGCAGTAAAGGAAACAAAAGAAAAATTTGGAGTAGTTATTAAAATCCAGGGAGAAGAAATAAAAACTTTGAGGTTCGCGGATGACATTGTAATTCTGTCAGAGACAGCAAAGGACTTGAAAGAGCAGTTGAATGGAATGGACAGTTTCTTGAAAGGAGGATATAACATGAACACCAACAAAAGCAAAAAAAAAAAAAGGATAATGGAATGTAGTCGAATTAAGTCGGATGATGCTGACGGAATTAGATTAGGAAATGAGACACTTAAAATAGTAAAGGAGTTTTGCTATTTGGGGAGCAAAATAACTGATGATGGTCGAAGTAAAGAGGATATAAAATGTAGACTGGTAATGGCAAGAAAAGCGTTTCTGAAGAAGAGAAATTTGTTAACATCGAGTATAGATTTAAGTGTCAGGAAGTCGTTTCTGAAAGTATTTGTATGGAGTGTAGCCATGTATGGAAGTGAAACATGGACGGTAAATAGTTTGGACAAGAAGAGAATAGAAGCTTTCGAAATGTGGTGCTACAGAAGAATGCTGAAGATTAGATGGGTAGATCACATAACTAATGAGGAAGTATTGAATAGGATTGGGGAGAAGAGAAGTTTGTGGCACAACTTGACTAGAAGAAGGGATAGTTTGGTAGGACATGTCCTGAGGCATCAAGGGATCACAAATTTAGCATTGGAGGGCAGCGTGGAGGGTAAAAATCGTAGAGGGAGACCAAGAGATGAATACACTAAGCAGATTCAGAAGGATGTAGGTTGCAGTGGGTACTGGGAGATGAAGGAGCGTGCGCAGGGTAGATTAGCATGGAGAGCTGCATCAAACCAGTCTCAGGACTGAAGACCACAACAACAACAACAATTGCGCACTGGAGCCAGCGGCTCGGGCCAGCCACCTCCTGCACTCAGTCTCCTTGCGGGACTTGGCGGCACAGTACCGCTGGCTCGCCGTCCGCGCCTTACCGTAAGACTGCTGACAGGAGACAGCAGGTCGTGTTCTGTGCACAGCAGTCTTCCTTGCCTTCGCAGTGGACGTCGCCGGGCCTAAACTGCCTATGTGCAGGCGCCCTCCACTACAAAACGCCGGCACAGCACAACACCGGGTACAGCTGACGTGAAAGCGATGGGCCACCGACAGGCCATCAGCCGTCGCTCTCAGCATAGTAGGGAACTGACGCTATTAGTTTTCGCCAGGCCGAGAAGTTATCAACGGAAAGCGAACAAGTTTTGTTAAGGGAAACGGTTATAGGAACACATCCAATGATAAATTTCAAAGGGGCGATGGGAACGGATACTTTCGTGACAGGGACCGACGCCAAGAACGCAGATCTGAGAGACCGGCACCTGGCGAAATGAACCAGCGTAATGGGAGATCGGGAAACTAAGTTTCGCCGTATCTAAGGTCCGGAGAAGGTCACCAGAGACCCCTTCCTGGCCAGGGTCGCTGGAGAGGAGCGTTTTTGCCTCACATTGGTAACGACTCGACGTGTATCTGAAGTTAATAAAGTATTGCTTCTCGGTTATCGATATGACTACTGGGACGACTGGCCCTACAACGACCACTCACCCCACCAGCGCCAATGCCCTTTATATAAAATGATGATTAAATGGACACCCTAGCTGCAAACAGGCGTTGATGTGCTTCAATGGGGACATGTTGAAAATGTGTACCCCGACCGGGACTCGAACCCAGTATCTCCTGCTTACATGGCCGACGCTGTATCCATTTGAGCCACCGCGAGCACAGAGGATTGTGCGTCTGCAGGGACTTATCGCTTGCACGCTGCCCGTGAGGTCCACATTCCCAACATGTTTACACCACTACATTCGTAGTGCGCCTAATAGATGTTTGCCCATCATACTCATTACTCATCTATTAGGCGCACTACGAATGTAGTGGTGTGGACATGTTGGGAATGTGGATCTCACGGGGAGCGTGTGAGGGATCAGTCCCTGCAGACGCGCTATCCTCTGTGCCCGCGGTGGCTCAGATGGATAGAGCGTCTGCCATGTAAGCAGGAGATCTCGGGTTCGAGTCCCGGTTGGGGCACACATTTTCAACATGTCTCCAATGAAGTACATCAACGCCTGTTTGCGGCTAGGGTGTCCATTTAATTATCATTTCATTTCTAGCAAAGCTGCGTGGTCATCCACGGTAACTGTTCTTTCGGGAACAGATACTACCGTCATATATAGCCCTTTATATACCGTATCAGGCCAGCAATCGTAATTTATACACGGGCCACCGTTGTGTATGTGGAAGAAGTTACATCGACCTCCTACCACGTCTTCTGATGTCTCATTTCTTTTATCAGGAAGTTTACATATGCAACATTCCATGGTATGCAATTCTAACTCCCTCTGAGATAATCGACTGATATTTTCATTACAGAAGAGCTTCCACATTCTCGATGGGCTCGACAGTGCTGACGGTGTCGGCACATTTTAGTTGTGAAATAATTTCTGGTATCAACTGAGCAGCAACTTCATTGTGACCTGCCCTCAGTGGTTCAGCATTCATTTGCTGGATATGCGCTTGGCGACCCCAGTGTTCCTAAGCTAAGGACTGCTAAGCCCGCCTGACCCCTGTCATCGTAAGCTCTGGGCATGCTTCAGCGACCACCTTGCAGCGCGGCGGTGGAACGTTGCTTGTCGCAGGGAGAAGGGATCTTGGCTTGTCCGCATGGATCGCGAGTACGGAATAAGCGTCTATTTTTTTTAAAAAAAGGAAGAAAACTCAATCACAAGGTGCGCTGGTGGGATGCATAGCTGTAGAGGTGGAACAGTCGTTAGCGGACAACCTCTGGGGGACCTGCCACACCTCAGTTGTATAAGGCTTACTCAGGCATGCAGTGCTCTGTCTAAGTGGACCCTTATTTTCCTAGCCGCTCGTGGGACCGAGATGGAACCCTCGAAATCATCATCTTCTTCTCCCAGCAGGAAGGGTGTACCGCTTGGCACACCCATTCATCCAAAAGTATGAGAGAGGCTAGTCCACCTGATAAAAAAAGTACTTTTGTCTTCAGAAACAGGGGTCATTGAGTCATGAATAACAATGTGTTTCTGGTGATAAAGAGGAAGGAGCGGACTTTTGAAAAAATGCCCCCCTTCTGTAACCATAAGGGTTTCGAAGGCCTTCCTGGCACATTAAAATCTATGAAACGACGGCCTAATGGCTCATTGTTGGTCGAAACTAATAGGTCAAAGCAGATGGAGCTTCTTAAGAAATCGCAGAAACTGAGAGAATATGTTATCATTGTTGAGATGCACATCTCCCTCAACTCCAGTAAGGGCGTTGTCACATACCGAGATATCATGGACATAGAAATAGCGGTACTGAAGCAAGAATGAGGATTGTCGATGTCGAGCAATGTGCGCGAAGGAATAATGGAGAAACTGAAAAGTCTGTCACTTTCATTCTCACATTCAATTCTCCGACATTGCCTGAACATATTACGGCGCGTTTCCTTCGACTAAAAGTTCGCCCTTACATTCCAAACCCCATGCGGTGCTACAAATACCGGCATTTCGGTCATACAACCATGAGTTGTGGAGTTGAAGCCATCTGCGGGAACTGCAGAAAAGCCACTCATGATAATGAGACTGAGTGTTTGTCTCCATCGATTGCATCATCTGCTCTGGGAACGACTCAGTTTGGAGCCGAGACCACCCTGATTTTGCTGGGGAAAGCAAAACACAGGAAATAAAAGTGACCAAGCGATCCCTTATGCCGAAGCTAAAAAGAATAAATCCCGGCGAAACGCCCCGTCTGTGACACATCATATTCTTCCAAGGTGCAGAAACCAGTACCCAAGATGGACGCTTCGGCGCACAAGAACCTGTACTTGCACGTGTACATGCCAAGGAAAAAAGAGTAAGGACAAAGCAGTCCAGGCAGCTGCACCAGGAAAGACCAACAACAGTTCCACAGTGAGCCCCTAGAAGGCACAAGTAAAGCAGATTATCTTTCAATGCCCCCTTTCCCATAATCTTTGATGGGACAGGGCGCAGGGAAAGGAACCCACCACTCAGGTCACCCACTGACTGATGAGGAGGACTTCATGGAGTTAGAAGCCTCGGATCCAGGCAGCCCCTCCACTCCCTCGTTCCACAAATACTTTACCTACCCAGTGCAAAGAGAGGAGTAAATTAAAACCCCACCGATTATGTAGCTTCCATACTACAGTGCAACTTGAATGGGTTCAGGACTCATGTGGAGTAAATGAACTCCTTATGCTTGTGTTTACAAGAAACAAGTTTTAAAGATACAGACATCCCTGTGCTACAGCGCTATACGCTAAACCACAGGGATGACCTGTCGGAGGGAAAGGGCCAAGAGAGGGGTCGCTATGTTTGTCACTAATGCGCATTGCTCCTCTGCTGTCCCCCTGGCTACTGACCTGCAAACAGTTGCATGTTCAAATTCATGCGTGTCAATCACTGTTTGTTGATTGTATTTACCTCTGCAAGATGCAGTAGGCTCTGAGGGTCTCACATATGACCATTCCTCCACCTGGGACACTTTAATGCCCACCATGTCTTTTGGGGCTCGATCTCTTACTTACCCTTGGGGTCGAGTTTTGGAAAGCCTCATGACATCTCACGAGTTGCGCATCCTCAACATGGGCACTCACACACACTTCTGTACTGCTGCTGGGTCATTTCCAGCCATCGACCTCTCTTTCTATTCTCCCGCCCACGCAGACACTGTTCAGTCAGAGCTCAATGACGATATTCGTTCCAGTGGCCGCTTCCCACTCTGCCATCATCTACTGGGTGAATCACTTGCTGAAGAGAAGCCACCAAAGTGAGAGATCAGCAGGGATAACTGAAAGCGTTTCATCTAGCTGGCTGTGTTTGAACACTGCGAGAGAGTCCAAGGATGAGTGAACCACGTCACATGAGTGATCCATGATGCCACTGATCTCTCCATCCTGCAGTCGTCAGGCCATGTTAGGAGGCGACCAGTGCCTTGGTGGACAGATGAGTGCCGTTCAGCAATTTGGGAAAGACGTGTGGATTTTCGACATTTGAAATGCCGACCGACAGCAGACAACCTTAGGGCCTTTCGAGTCGCGAGGGCCAAGGATCGGCAGTCGTTAGGGAGAGTAAGAAAAGGTTATGGCAAGCGTTCCTGGACTCCATCAATCGTTCCAGTTCTTCTATAAAAGTGTGGGAAGCCAACAACAGGATTCTCCGGTAATCACAGTCGTCCACTGATAGCAGCAGTGCTGAAACAGAGGTGCCTCCAAACAACACCCAGAGACATTGCTCAGACTCTGGCCGAGCATTTTGCATAAACTACTGCCAATGCAGACCAGGATCCGGCGTTCCGTCGCTACCACGAGACCGCAGAGAGTGAAAAGTTGGACCTTATGTCAAACAGTTCTGAGGCCTACAACTCCCCTTTCACCATGTGGGTGCGCGAATTGCAGCTGGTTGAGACTCACGACACTGCACCCGGTCAAGACCAAATCCGGTACTGCATGATTCGACATTTCCTCGTATGTTTTAATGTAATATGGCAGACAGGAAACTTCTTAAACTCGTGGAGGGTGGCAATTTTGATCCATCTTCTCAAACCAGGAAAGGATCGCACATGTATCAGTAGTTATAAGAGTGCTACTTTAACGAACTGTGGAGGAAAGACGATGGAGCTACTGGCTAACCGTCGTTTAGTCTAGTTGTTAGAGACCAGTCAATTCCTTAGCCGCTCACAGTGTGGATTCCGAAGATTTCGGTCCAATGTCGACAACCTGACACTGCTGGAGGTGGCTGATTAGCATACGTTCCTACGTAAGAATCACTGTATCGGCATATTTTCGATTTAATCGTATAGGTGGTGTCCCCCGTCGATCAGGCCGATCGCTGGGTGCCGGTCATTCAATTTGACGCCACTTCGGCGACCTGCAGTCAATGATGATAATAGGATGATGATGAGGACAGCACAACACCCAGTCCCTGGGCGGAGAAAATTCCTCGACCCAGCCGGGAATCGTACCCGCTCCAAGAGGATTGACAATCCGCCATGCTAACCATTCAGCTACCGGGGGGCGGACGTATTCTTCAGTATAAGTAAGGCATACGATACTACTTGTAGACACTGTATTCGCGCACAACTGCATCAACGGGGTTTTTATGGCAGCCTCCCCATTTTCATAGTCTTCCCTGTGTCAACGGTTTCTTAGAGCACGCGTTGGTGACATGCTGTCTGATCGATTTGAGCTGGAGAATGGTGTCCCTCAGGGCAGTGTTTAAAGTGTTACCCTCTTTTCCATAGCCATAAACAGTATCGTGTCTACTTAATGAAGTCCTGTACAGTGCTCCTTATTTGTGCACGATTTTGCTGTTTTTTGTTCCTCCTCCAGCGTTGCTATAGCGAGCCGTCAGCTGCAACTTATAGTGAAGAGGTAGAGAAGTGGACTGCAAAGACGGGTTTTCAGTTTTCTGCGGATAACTGTGTGTATGTTCAGTTTAATCGTTCTCGTCGTATTTTTAATTTGCCTTCCTTGTATATGGAATACAACATCCTACAATTTAGAGATTCAGTGAGGTTTCTGCGCCTTATTTTTGACTCGACATTGTCGTGGTTGCCACATCTGAAGGCTAGAACCTTGAAAGCACTGAATCTCTTAAAGTGCCTTAGCCACAGGTCATGGTGAGCAGACAGGGCGCATTTCCTCTACGTTCATCGGGCTTTCGTGCGTTTGCGGGTAGACTACGGGTCCGCTGTGTATGGATCAGTGAGGCCATCTTGTTTGCAGGTCACTGACGCTGTCCACCATGTTGGGATTCGGCTGGCCATTGGTGCATATAGGACCAATCCCATACCCAGTCTCTGTGCTAAGGCTGCGGAAGCGCCACCTACCATCCGGCGGCAGCTCCTCATGATGCATCAATCATGTAAGATCCTCGCAACTCCGACTTCACCTGCACACCACCTCTGCTCGTCCACCTCTGGAGCGCCTTTTCTCCAACTGTCCACGAGCCATACTGCCGTTTGGGATCCGCGTCCAGCATTTGCTGGAGTCACTCATTGTGGGGCTAGTCGAACACCAAATCCAGGGTTTTAACCATTTGCCGCCCTGGTCACTGCAGAGGCCCAGCGTCATTTTAGATTTAGTGCACTACAGGAGAGATTCCACTACTGCTTCTGTTTCTAATTCGCTATTTTCTGACATTTTATATGTGCACCACAACCACGTAGCTGTTTTTACGGATGCATCTAAGCATGGGGACTCCGTTGGTTGCTCTGTCGTTTTCCCGTTTAGTGTCCTCATGGCCAGACTGCCTCCAGAATTTACTATCTTCCACGCAGAATTACATGCAATCTTGCAGGCACTGCAGCAGATGAGACGTTCTCCCAGTGTTAAATTTCTTGTCTGTTCAGATTCTCTGAGCGCCCTTTACTCTCTCCAACGTTTGTACCCTGCAGATGAAATAATCCAGGATATCCAGCATCCCTTCCTCCAACTACAACGACTGGGGGTGAAGGTGTCTTTTGGCTGAGTATCTGGGAACATGGCGATAACGGGGAACGAAAGGGCGAATTGAGCAACCAAAGAGGCGTATCGTGATCCTCGGGTATTTCCGTGGGTTCTTATTCCAGCGACAGGACCCTACAATGAGTGGTGTTTCTGGCGGGCAGATAACTGTGCGCCACATTTTATTGAAATAAGTAAAATAAAATAAAATATGGAGTTTCAGTCTTCGATCGCTATAGACAACTATGTCTAGTTTCGACATTTTATTGAATTGCGTTATATTTTCCGACCAGCGGACTGCGCCGGATTTGCCGACGGTTTTGCCCTCTATTTTAAGCAATGATCGAACGAATGTGGTTCAAGTTTTAAAGTTTTGTGAATTGCCCAACATTTTAACAAGATTTTAGGGAGATGTTTTTAATGTGTGAAGAGGGTGACTAGCCCACCCAAGATTTTTGGGAAGTCACATTTCCCTGCGCTTTTCTTTTAGCTCTTCTGTGTTTTGTTTCTTTCTGCGTTTTAATCTCATGTATAGCTACTTTCCCTCTTAACTAGTTTTATAACATGTGACTGTGTGGTCATTTCGAGTTCATGAGTGCAAAACAATTTTAGTTTATCTGCATATTCGTTTGTTTAGATTAGTGTAAGGGCGCTGACGACCGCGCCGTTGGGTGCCTATAACACACACACACACACACACACACACACACACACACACACACACACACGCACCCACCAACCCCACCACACACACACACACACACACACACACACTTCATTCATGCTCATAAATTAAGGATAATTGCAGAATGTGGTGTCACACAACGTGGCACTACACAAAACTGGCGCTAATTGCATAGGGACATAGGGAACACACACGACACATATCTGTAAGTCCACGGTATTGTGATAAGTTGAGAAAACCGTCGCGAAACGCATGTACTACAAAACGCCACTGTTTCCTGCCCATGTACCCGACATCAAAATGGGATATCATCACCATGCACACGTACAAAGGCCACAAAACGGGTTGGCATACTCTGGAGCAGCTGCTGGGGTATAGCCTCCCATTCTTGCACCAGTTCCTGTCGGAGCTCCTGAAGTGTCGTAGGGGTTAGAAGATGTGCAGCGATACGTCGACCGAGAGCATCCCAGATGTGCTCGATGGGGTTTAGGTCTAGAGAACAGGCAGGCCACATCATTCGCCTGATATCTTCTGTTTCAAGGCACTCCTCCACGATGGCAGCTCGGTGGGGCCGTTCGTCATCATCCATCAGGAGGAAGGCTGTACCCACTGCACCGCTGAAAAGGCGGACACACTGATACAAAATGACGTCCTGATACACTTGACATGTTACAGTTCCTCTGTCAAAGACATGCAGGAGTGTACGGGCACCAATCATAATCCGACCCCACACCATCAAATCACGACCTCCATACAGGTCCCTTTCAAGGACATTAAGGGGTTGGTATCTGGTTCCAGGTTCACACCAGATGAAAACCCGGCCACAATCACTGTTGAGTCTATACCTGGACTCGTCCATGAACATAACCTGGGACCACTGCTCCAATGACCATGTACTGTGTTCTTGACACCAGGCTTTACTGGCTCTCCTGTGACCAAGGGTCAGTGGAATGCGCCTTGCAGGTCTCCGGGCTAATAAACCATGTCTGTTCAGTCGTCTGTAGATTGTGTGTCTAGAGACAACTGTTCCAGTGGCTGTGGTAAGGTCCTGAGCAAGGCTACCTGCAGTACTCCGTGGCCGTCTGCGGGCACTGATGATGAGATATCGGTCTTCTTGTGGTGTTGTACACTGTGGACGTCCCGTACTGTAGCGCCTGGACATGTTTCCTGTCTGATGGAATCGTTGTCATAATCTTGAGATCACACTTTGTGGCACACGGAGGGTCCGTGCTACCACCTGCTGTGTATGACCAGCCTCCAGTAGTCCTAGTATTGTACCCCTCATAACGACTTCAATATGCGTTCTTTGAGCCATTTTCAACACACAGTCACCATTAGCACGTCTGGGAAAGTCTGCACACATACTCGCTGCACCGCACTCTGACATGCACCAACACACCTCTGCGTATGTGGACTGCTGCCAGCGCCACCGTGCGACGACTTCAGGTCAAACGTACCGCATGGTCATACTCCTAGGTGATTTAAACCCGCAAAACTGCGCACCAGAGCGTTGCTTCACCATGTATCAGCATTATCCTTAATTTATGAGCATGAGTGTAGAAATCTTCTTAGTGCCAAAGGGCAAACGAAATCAAATACACGGTATCTGCTGAAACATCATTACGTTTTACGTGTACCCATCACTGTCACTCGCTGAAGACGTAGTTAGGAAAACTGACATGAAAACCACATAAATAGTGTCCACTGGAAATGATTGCAGGAGAGAAGGTGGCGTAATTGCGAGGTAATGGACTCGCATTCAGAAGGATGGGGATTAGGATAATCCATTCTCAGTGTTTAAGCTGTCTATAGTTTCCCTAAATCGCTGAATGCCAATGTCGGAATAGTTCCTTTACATCTACAAATACATTTTTCAATGATTCAATACCTACCGCGGCTGTCTGTTTTTATATTTTATTTGCTATTTTTCAAGTGCCTAAATACACTCCTGGAAATGGAAAAAAGAACACATTGACACCGGTGTGTCAGACCCACCATACTTGCTCCGGACACTGCGAGAGGGCTGTACAAGCAATGATCACACGCACGGCACAGCGGACACACCAGGAACCGCGGTGTTGGCCGTCGAATGGCGCTAGCTGCGCAGCATTTGTGCACCGCCGCCGTCAGTGTCAGCCAGTTTGCCGTGGCATACGGAGCTCCATCGCAGTCTTTAACACTGGTAGCATGCCGCGGCAGCGTGGACGTGAACCGTATGTGCAGTTGACGGACTTTGAGCGAGGGCGTATAGTGGGCATGCGGGAGGCCGGGTGGACGTACCGCCGAATTGCTCAACACGTGGGGCGTGAGGTCTCCACAGTACATCGATGTTGTCGCCAGTGGTCGGCGGAAGGTGCACGTGCCCGTCGACCTGGGACCGGACCGCAGCGACGCACGGATGCACGCCAAGACCGTAGGATCCTACGCAGTGCCGTAGGGGACCGCACCGCCACTTCCCAGCAAATTAGGGACACTGTTGCTCCTGGGGTATCGGCGAGGACCATTCGCAACCGTCTGCATGAAGCTGGGCTACGGTCCCGCACACCGTTAGGCCGTCTTCCGCTCACGCCCCAACATCGTGCAGCCCGCCTCCAGTGGTGTCGCGACAGGCGTGAATGGAGGGACGAATGGAGACGTGTCGTCTTCAGCGATGAGAGTCGCTTCTGCCTTGGTGCCAATGATGGTCGTATGCGTGTTTGGCGCCGTGCAGGTGAGCGCCACAATCAGGACTGCATACGACCGAGGCACACAGGGCCAACACCCGGCATCATGGTGTGGGGAGCGATCTCCTACACTGGCCGTACACCACTGGTGATTGACGAGGGGACACTGAATAGTGCACGGTACATCCAAACCGTCATCGAACCCATCGTTCTACCATTCCTAGACCGGCAAGGGAACTTGCTGTTCCAACAGGACAATGCACGTCCGCATGTATCCCGTGCCACCCAACGTGCTCTAGAAGGTGTAAGTCAACTACCCTGGCCAGCAAGATCTCCGGATCTGTCCCCCATTGAGCATGTTTGGGACTGGATGAAGCGTCGTCTCACGCGGTCTGCACGTCCAGCACGAACGCTGGTCCAACTGAGGCGCCAGGTGGAAATGGCATGGCAAGCCGTTCCACAGGACTACATCCAGCATCTCTAGGATCGTCTCCATGGGAGAATAGCAGCCTGCATTGCTGCGAAAGGTGGATATACACTGTACTAGTGCCGACATTGTGCATGCTCTGTTGCCTGTGTCTATGTGCCTGTGGTTCTGTCAGTGTGATCATGTGATGTATCTGACCCCAGGAATGTGTCAAAGTTTCCCCTTCCTGGGACAATGAATTCACGGTGTTCTTATTTCAATTTCCAGGAGTGTATATTTGTTGGCAGTACATTTTTAAAATCTACAATTCGAAATATTGCCATGCTAGTATGTTGCAAACGTTATATATAAATGATATTTATAGCATTATGCTTCTGACAGCGGACTTAATATGTATCATTAAAATTTTACATGTAAGACAGTTTTTATGGAAACCCATAGTGAGGTTAAAATGACATACGCAATCAGTGTACAAGCACTAGAATCTGCGGACAAATGGTCAATAGTAAATAATCTAAATTGATAGGCACTAGATGCCAACGGCCTTGACGCAGTGGAACACCGGTTGAAGTCACATCACCGAGTTAAGCGCTGTCGGGCTGGGCTAGCACTTGGATGGGTGACATCCGATCTGCCGAGGGCTGTTGGTAATCGGTGTTCACTCAGCTCTTGTGAGGCAAACTAAGGAGCTACTTGATTGGGAAGTAGTCGTTTCGGTCTCGTAAACTGGCACACGGCCGCGAGAGCGGTGTGCTGATCAAGTGCCCCTCCATATCCGCATCCAGTGGCGCCAGTTCGCTGAGGATGTCATGGCGGCCGGTCGATACCGTTGGGCCTTCATGGCCTGTTCGGGTGGAGTTTAGTTTAGGTGGGCACTAGATATCACACTCAAACACGAATAAACACACCTATCGTTTCGCCCAATGCCTCTGTTGTGTAACGATGTCAATCAAATTATATAAGTTCGGATTTGTGCAACGAAGTGCCGACAGTCGTCCTCATCTATCCTTTCTAGTACGTCTTTATTCCGTAGTTTATCTGTATAATTAATTTTTATATTCTTATATCTCATCGCTTCTACGACATGACATAGTCCGCCTGAAATCCAGCATGAGATCCTCATGGCCACGTTGCATTTAAAAGTAGTCTTCAGGACAATCGTCCAAAAACCATTTCCGGGTTCATCGACACTATCAGTTGAGCTGGAATACACCAAAGCTTTTAATATCACCATATCATCAAATGGTTCAAATGGCTCTGAGAACAATGGGACTTAACTTCTGAGGTCAAGAGTCCCCTAGAACTTAGAATTACTTAAACCTAACTAACCTAAGGACATCACACACATCCATGCACGAGGCAGGATTCGAACCTGCGACCGTAGCAGTCGTGCGGTTCCGGACTGAGCGCCTAGAACCGCTCGGCCACCACGGCCGGCCCATATCATCATAATTTAAAAAGCCATTAACAGTGAAGTCACATTGGCTTGGTTCAAATGGCTCTGAGCACTATGCGACTTAACTTCTGAGGTCATCAGTCGCCTAGAACTTAGAACTAATTAAACCTAACTAACCTAACGACATCACATATATCCATTCCCGAGGCAGGATTCGAACCTGTGACCGTAGCGGTCGCTCGGCTCCAGACTGTAGCGCCTAGAACCGCACGGCCACTCCGGCCGGCATAGTCACATTGGCGTGAAAGCATTTGGGCGTAAGTCGTACCGGGAAAAGAACTGGTTCCTAGACTTACGTTTATTAGGACTCCTTCTTTCTTTCATTATTCTCTACCCCCACCCTCGTTTGTCGTTATAATAGGCAATCATTTTTTGTATTGTTCCGTGAGCGCAATCACGTGCCATCCGGCAAAGGGAACAGAAGAAAATGCTAGGATGGCATTACTCTCATATTTACACTTGGAAACTGCAGCGGAGGTACGGATGGGGAGGTAGTAACAGCGTACATTCCAGTATTCTAACAAGTGAAGCTGTCACATGCTTCGCATCTATACGCCACTGCCCTGCGTAGCAGAACAAACGCCGAACAGCTGTTTTCTTTGGTAATACTGCTCGCAGACTATCACTGTAGAGAAATTAGTTCATCGTGTAATGAGTATGAATCTATATTTCGTCTCACTAAACCACTGACCTTTTCAATCCTGATACTTAATTTTTCCGTAAGAAATCGAGTATCCCTCTTTTTGAAACAATATAATCTCCTTTGCATATGATAAAGTCGTTAAATAGTGACACCCTTTAAAATCGAGTAACTCAAAGAGCATTATTTTTCTCACAGTTTACTTCCGAGCGTTGAAGTCCAGTTCTATGAGATACGAGCTTGAAGTTTGCGAAAAGTCATAATTTCTTTGCGTTGTTCATAATATCGAATAAGTTGCTGCTTAACAACACATTTAAAGAAATCGGCGATGGGGAGAAATTACGAAGGGAGTCCCACAAGCTTCAATTTTGGATAGACAACAGGAGAAGATATATTACTTAAAATCATGTAACTGAAATATCAGATCTGAAGATGGTTCTGAATGAACCGTAACCGGTCATATGAATAAAAATATTGCAATCAAGACGGATTTTAAGTAATATTATAAAATCACTGATTGCTGTTATCCCATAAGACATTATGTCTGTTTTTGCAAAACAGGAGAAGAGATTGTTAATGCTCGTTTTCAAAGAATTATTAAGTCTCTGGAAATAGATCCTCCCTAAATGTTGATAAAACACGTTATATTCACTTCTGTACAACGAATAGAGTCCTACCAACAAATGATGTAGCACAGGAAAAGCACTCAGTAACCAGCGTAGAACGCTCCGTGTTGATAAAAAGTTGAATAATGAGAGTGTAGTACTGAGCTAGCTGCTCAGACAATTCAGCTCCGTATCCGCATCCGGTTCCGCCTAGAGGCTAAGAATGACTCGGTGGCCGGTATGTACCGTTGGCCTTTATGGTATGTTCGTACGGTGTATTCTTTTCTGGTTTTGGAAACAAACAAATCAACCTCCTGAGTCATTCTGCATATTTGCACTCAATAATGTCTTATGGGATAATTTTCTTGGATAATTCCTCCCTTAGAAAGTATTGGCCAACGCCTTGCCGCAGTGGTAACACCGGTTCCCGTCACATCACCGAAATTAAGCGCTGTCGGGCTGGGCTAGCACTTGGACGGGCTCTGTTGGCAAGTGGGGTGCGCTCAGTTCTGGTGATGAGATACTTGATTGAGAAGTAGCGGCTCCGGTCTCGGAAACTGACATACGGCCGGGAGAGCGGTGTGCTGACCATATGCCTCTCCATACCCGCATCCAGTGACGCCTGTGAGCTTAGGATGACACGGCGGCCGGTCGGTACCTTTGCGCCTTCGTGGCCTGTTCGGGAGGAGAGCAGGAGAGAGAGAGAAAGTATTGACTGTACAAAAGCGAGTGGTTAGAATAGCATGTGGAGTTCGCCCGTGGTCAGCATGGAGGTACCTTCTCACCGAGTCACACATTTTAACTACATCATCGCAATACATACATTCAATAAGGAAATTCGTCATAAAGAATGCATCAGAATTTTAAAACAGTAGTGTTGTCCATACCTTCAACACTATAGGGAAAAATTACCTTTGTTACTCATTACTGAAGTTTTCAGTGGCTCAGAGAGAAGTTCAATATGCAGCATAAACATGTATCATCCGCTGCCCAACATAAGTTGACTGACAGGTGGCAAAGCAAGTTTTAAATCAAATTCAAAATAATCTGTCCTGGTCAGCTCCTTCTATTTCTTGTACGAATTTTTATTCAAAAAGTAGTAGCCTACAAAGTAATAAAGTAAAAAAAACTAGTTTTTAAGTGTTCGTGAGCAGGCCTAGAAAATAATATGCTCTTTAATATTAAAACTGTATATCTATCACGTAAACTGACTCATTCCAAATAATTCCGATAAAAAAAATAGTTCAAATGATCTGTAGAACATGTAGCTGCTAATTAACTAACTTCATTGCGGGGATCTTGCTAATTTTTCTCTGGGGTGCATATTTTACATCCACTCTTCTCACCACTGTTAACATTTTGCATACACGTCAGTCATCATTTCTGTCAGCAATCCTACTCCTTTCTCCCTCTCAGTGTCAATAAATCCAATGACACTAACAACAAGCCGTCGCAGCTGTACACGAAGTTATTTTCCGCGATCACTTTTCGTGCTTGCTCAGCGTGATTATAATGTGTCCAACATTGCGCTGAAACGTCACTTTACCTTGACACAAGTCAGAGTTGGTTTTCGTTATGGCCCGTTATATGGTTTGCTTTCTCGAGTAACATGTGCTTACCATTAAGGATATACTAGGTGCGACAATAAAGTAATGAGACTGATTTTCTTTGCAAGATTTGGCAACCCTACAGGCTTGCGTAGGCACAGTATCTTTGACCTCGGTCTGTAAGTGCTTCTAGTCCAAACAGCACATCGATGCAAGTGCTTAGTCGTGAGTTGTGCTGTAATAAGTTAACACATGTTTGTGTCTCTCGTCACGGAAATGGAACTGCATAATATTGTGAAACCGTATGCCATTTCATTTTGCATTAAATTGGGTGAAAACGCGACGACAACTTACGATAAGCTTCAGAAGGCTTTTGGAGAGGAGGTTATGTCAAGAGCTCAAGTTTTTCGTTGGCACAAGATGTTTAGTGAAGGTAGAACGAATGTTGAATACGAAGACGGCAGTGCACGACCATCAACCTCACGGACGGATGTCAACTTGGGCAGGGTGCGTGAAGTCGTACGATGTGATCGAAGATTATCCATGAAAATGATTGCAGAAGAACTGAACATCAATCGAGAAATGGTTCGTCTAATAATAACAGAAGATGAGAAAGATTTGTGCAAGGTCCCCAAAAATATCACACCGGAACAGCGAGAAACACGGAAAAATGTGGCACCCGATCTGTTAGAGCAAACGGAAATCAATCCAGAATTGTCGAGCCGTGATATCACTGGTGATGAAAGTTGGTTTTTTCAGTGCGATCCAGAGACAAAACTCGTAAGTTTGCAATGGTGCTCAAAGGGATCTTCCAGACCAAGAAATGCTCGCATGTCAGAGTCAAAAGTGAAATGCATTCTTGTGTGCTTCTTTGATTCAAAGGGAATTGTTAAGAGTGGGTGCCTCCTGGACAAAGAGTTAACCAATATTACTACAAAGAAATTTTAGAAAGACTTCGTAACAGAGTTCTTCGTGTCCGTGCCAACATTGCTGATAATTGGATTCTGCATCACGATTATGCACCGTCTCATGCTGCATTGTCAGTACAGCAATTTTTAACCTCAAAACGAATTTCAGTACTACCACAGGCACCTTATTTACCAGATATCGCTCAGTGTGACTTTTTTCTATTTCCAAGAGTCAAAACGGCGGTCAAGGGACACCATTTTCAAATAACACAAGATGTCAAAAAAGCTGTGACGAAGGTCTTGGAGGGTATTACAGAGGATGAGATCCAGAAATGTTACCATCAATGGCAGGAGAGCTGGAAAAAGTGTGTGCAATCAGAAGCGAACTACTTTGAAGGAGGCAACACTAAACTTGACTAAAACGGCAAGTAACATTTTAATTCACATCAGTCTCATTACTTTATTGTCGCACCTCGTATGACATTACAGCATCTGCTATTTATTTTTTTCTTATATTTTATCTTCAAAAGTATATGTGGTGGTACAATATTTCAGGTCGAACGCCTGAAATTGGTTACACATCAATTGAACACTGTCCTGAAAATAAAATACTTGTGCATATAGATTTTCTTTTTGACTAGTATATATAAAAGCGAACTACTTTCTGTGTTCGCTTCCTTAAAGCTGGAATTTCATTCCTTTACATTCACTGAAATTAAACTCGACGTTTCGTTTCTTGTACTGTATAATCTTCATATTTGCGAAGTACTGTTCTTATCTACAGTCTACGGAAATAAGAGACGTTGCAAATAGAAATTCTACACGGAGGTGAAACTTCCCTTGTTTCTTCCGAGCTACGTTTTTCTGTTTCCTTTTTGCGTTTCCTTTCAATGTGAAGCGGCACGGAAGCGGGCTAAACGAACTATCGTCCTTTGCGCGGCATTACTGTGGACTCGCAACAATATTTTTTGCTCGAGTTCATCAAGAAACAACAAATGAAATATGAAGCTAACGTGGCAGCAAACAATCCAGCATTGGTCTCCCTGAACGAGCCGAGATTCGTGGGTCGGTGGGGAAGGGGGGAGGGGGGGTGCGCTTGCGAGCTGGGCAGAGGGTTGAGTGGATACACGGGGGCGAGCGGAGCAAGAAAAACAACGGACGCAGCAGCTAGATGTGCGGGGGCTGACCGTCGGCGAAGGAGAGCGGCGAAACGAAATGGCGATGATGCGGTATGGCTTTTATGCGCCCGGAATGGCGCTCCATTGACCGTCTTCGGCTGAGTGAGTGCCCGCGGCAGGAAATGGAAAGAGCGCCGCGTCTTCCCCTGGTAAGGGCCGCGGGCGGCCACCACACGCGGAACTCGAGTCTGCTGCCTGTCCTCGTCTCTGCGCCAGGTTCTTGCGCTGCACTGCATCGAGAAAGGACACAACTGATATATGGGGATGTACTCCTGCATCTATGCCGACGACTTCGCCTTTCTTCAAGTGACGGACCTAAAGATTTCAATACTGCCGTCTTCCAGATGAGTCTTCTATGGTCAGTTGGACGCAAAACCTGGAATTTACATTAACTTTTAACAATCCCGATCTTAATATCCTGTTGGAATCCGGCAAGCAATTGCCTCTCGTTCTTCTCGAATATATTCCAATACCAGATCAGAGAGCAGTGGAGGAACTGGATGTAACTTTGAAAGAGCACCTCACACGAGCAGAAAATGCTGTCGCTAGATCCAGGGAGACGTCGATCTCCTCTACGCAAACAAAAAGTTTCACAACATACACTGAGGGAAAAAAATAGCAACGTCAAAAAATAATTAACATAGAGTAACGAAGTTTCGGGAGTACATTCGTCTAGGTAACACATTTAAGTGACTAACATTACAAGATCACAGATTAATGTAAGCGCGAGCTAAGCCATTACAAATTTGAAAGTCAGTTGGTGGAATAGAGTTCCATGCCTTTTGCACGTGTTCGATCAATACAGGGACGGTTAATGCTGTTTGTGGATGACGCTGGAGTTGAAGGCCGATAATGTACTCGCTTGGAGACAGATCTGGTGATCAAGCAAGCCAAGGCAACATGTCGCCACTCTGAAAGTGCTCTGGTTTTCCGACAAAAGAACTCAATGACAACTCTCTACTAGGAACGCACCTTCGTTAGAAATCGATTTTCAAGGTATTTCACGAACCTATACGGGAATATTCCACGATGTCCCACAGCAAATTCCGCAATTTTTTAAACCGAAACTGGCCGAGAAAAATGTTTCTTTATTTACAGAACGCTCCTCGTACTTCAGCAGCACATTCCAGTGCTCTGCAAAGTTATCACTACTCGTACAATCTTTCCGAATTTAATACGCGGACTCGCTGAAGAAGGGAATTCAAGAAATACACTACTGGCCATTGAAATTGCTACACGAAGAAGAAATACAGATGATAAACGGGTATTCATTGGACAAATATGTTGTACTAGAGCTGATATGTAATTACATTTTCACGCAATTTGGGTGCGTAGATCCTGAGAAATCAGTACCCAGAACAACTACCTCTGGCCGTAATAACGGCCTTGATACGCCTGGGCATTGAGTCAAACAGAGCTTGGATGGTGTGTACAGGTACAGCTGCCCATGCAGTTTCAACACGATACCACAGTTCATCAAGAGTAGCAACTGGCCTATTGTGACGAGCCAGTTGCTCGGCCACCATTGACCAGACATTTTCAATTGGTGAGAGATCTGGAGAATGTGCTGACCAGGGCAGCAGTCGAACATTTTTGTATCCAGAAAGGCCCGTATAGGACCTGCATTATCCTGCAGAAATGTTGTGTTTCGCAGGGATCGAATGAAGGGTAGAGCCACGGGTCGTAACAGATCTGAAATGTAACGTCCACTGTTCAAAGTGCAGTCAATGCGAACAAGAGGTGACCGAGACGTTTTGGCATTCGTGCACCCAGGTTCGTTGTTGAGTACACTATCGCAGGCGCTCCTGTCTGTGATGCAGCGTCAAGGGTAACCGCTGCCATGGTCTCCGAGCTGACAGTCCAAGCTGCTGAAAACGTCGTCGAACTGTTCGTGCAGATGGTTGTTGTCTTGCAAACGTCCCCATCTGTTGACTCAGGGTTCGAGACATGGCTGCACGATCCGTTACAGCCATGCGGATAAGATACCTGTCATCTCGACTGCTAGTGATGCGAGGCCGTTGGGATTTAGCACGGCGTTCCGTACTACCCTCCTGAACCCAACGATTCCATATTCTGCTAACATTCATTTGATCTCCACCAACGCGAGCAGCAATGTCGCGATACGATAAACCGCAATCGCGATAGGCTACAATCCGACCTTTATCAAAGTCGGAAACGTGATGATACGCATTTCTCCTCCTTACACGAAGCATCACAACAACGTTTCACCATGCAACGCCGGTCAACTGCTGTGTGTGTATGAGAAATCGGTTGGAAACTTTCCTCGTGTCAGGACACTGTAGGTGTCGCCACCGGGTCCAACCTTGTGTGAATGCTCTGAAAAGCTAATCATTTGCACATCACATCATCTTCTTCCTGTCGGTTAAATTTCGCGTCTTTAGCATGTAATCTTCGTGGTGTAGCAATTTTAACGGCCAATAGTGTACAAATAGCGGTATGTGGACGAGCGCTATCTTGTTGGAAAACACTCGCCGGAATGCTGTTCGTGGCCGGCATTTGTGGCCGAGCGGTTCTAGGCACTTCAATCCGGAACCGCGTTGCTGCTACGGTCGCAGGTTCGACTCCTGCCTCGGGTATAGATGTGTGTTATGTCCTTAGGTTAGTTAGTTTTAAGTAGTTCTAAGTCTAGGGGACTGATGACCTCAGATTTTGTCCCTTAGTGCTTAGAGCCATTTGAATTTTGTTGTTCGTGAAGAGCAACAAAATAGGTAGAATCACCAAATGTACGTACAAATCTGCAGTCAGGGTGCGTGGGATAGCCACGAGAGCGCGTCTGCTGTCATATGAAATCCCATCCCAGACCGCAACTCCAGGGGTATGCCCTGTGTGCCTAGCATGCAGTTACGTTGGTTGCAGGCCGCATCTGGACTCCTCCAAACCAACGTACGGCCATCACTGGCACCGAGGGAAAACCAGCATTCATCAGACAACACAATAGGGCTTCGCCATGCCTTCCAAGTAGCTCTCGCTTGACATGACTGAAATCGCAAATAACAGTGGTTTGTGGTTAGTGGAATACAGGCTAATGGGCTTCTAGCTCGGAGCTGTCGTAGAAATAACCGATTACTAACGGTTCATTGTGTCACTGTGGTCCTACTGCTGCTCACGTTGCTGCTGCAGATGCAGTACAATGCATCAGAGCCATACGCCGAACACGAAGGCGTAGTTCCACGTGCCCGGCGAAGCTCTGTCGCCTTGCGACCGTACATTATTGTGACCACCGGTGCCAGCAATGGCGTATACTGGTAACATTCCAGCCAAATCTTTCTGCAGTATCGCAAAATGAACATCTAGTTTCTGGTAGCCCTATTACACGACTTCGTTCAGACTCGGTGAGATGTTGATAATGGCTTCTTTGTCGCCTTAAAGGCATTATTGTGTAACACCAACTCACCACGTTCAGTCTCAAAGGAAACTAAAGGTGACGATCGCTACAGCGTTTTTTTAAGCGAACGTGATTTTCATTCTCATAGTGTAGCCACTAGCGCCAGTCATATGCGAGTGACGCCTAATTTGAATAGACATCCGGAGTGGCCGAGCGGCTCTAGGCGTTAGAGTCTAGAACCGCGCGACTGCTACGGTCGCAGGTTCGAATCCTCCCTCGGGCATTGATGTGTGTGATGTCCTTAGGTTAGTTAGGTTTAAGTAGTTCTAAGTTCTAGGGGACTGATGACCATAGATGTTAAGTCCCATAGTACAGAGAGCCATCATGTTTCAGATGTAGGAACACACCTACCAACTTTCCTGTACAATCTAACACAGTACGAGTAGAGAAGATTCTGCACGGATATAACTTACCGTAAAAGGATGTGTGCGTTATATCTGAAGCATCAGTGTCTTTGATGGTGTCAGCGTCCTGTATGCCCTGTTGGGATATCCTTAACAAGGTACCCTACATTCTTCGCACTGTTCGGTAACTAATTGTTTTGAGAAGATACCAAAGCATGTCCTTGTGTCAACTTCACAACATTTTCCAGTAATTAACCTTCTTCGACAGATTGCATCAGTCAAGTAGTAAAGCAAAGGCTTCCATTTTCTCTCAGTCAAATTTGTTTCTCCTTTCATTCCTCAGGCATCCTCACATTCTCAGTCATTAAGTCTTCTTGCTGTAACATTATAACTGCTATTTACAAGAGATTGGACGCACATCGGAAAATAAGGCTTTCATTCGATGAGTTCTGCTTTGGTTTTCCATTACTTAATTATATAACGAAACTTTGTACTAACGTGAGGAGCCGTTGTCACTCAGTGATGGCGCCAATGAGAACACTGCTCAGTTTACTTTAAATTTTAGTTATGACACGATCACTTTGAAATCATAGAAGGCAGAAATAAATTTTCTATTACCACTTGATCGTGATATAAGAAGCAGTCCGATGAAAGCGTGACAGATGGAAAAATGTAAATAAATTGCTTATTATTTCAAAAGTAGTTACCACAACTGTGAATGCATTTATTCCACTGTGAGAGAAGACGGTCAGTAGTTCCATGGAAAAATGTTTGCAATTGCCTATAGAACCATGATTGTACTTAGGTGTGCACACCTTCGTCCGAAGGAAATAAATGGGCTTGAATGTCTTTCCTCAGGTCTCCAAAATACTGAATTCGCATGGGAAGAGTAAGAAGGATATGTGAGGACTTCTTAGCGGAAGTTCTGCGGCGTACGCGAAACCGTCTTGCCAACATGTAGGCCCGCTATCCCCTTTACAGATCCTCCATACAATCCCAATTTTTTGCCCTGCGATTTCCATGTTTATAGTGCCCTGAAGAAAGGCATTCGTTGCCGTCGATTTGCTTCGGACGAAGAGGAGCACGTCCGGATACAGTCAGACAACTTCAAACATTTCCCCTTCTTGTCTCACAGTGAGATAAATGTATTAACAGTTACTTCGATTATTGTTGAAATAATAAACAGTTTACTTATTTTTCTCGCCTGTCACGTTTTCAATTGGATGCCCTTACATTTGTATTCGGCGAATGAAGCAAAGGTTAATTATTATTACACTGAAACTAAAACTCCTTCATAGCAAGTTCATACACTCAGATTCATTACTAATTGAATACGTTGCATCATTAAAAATGGTGTTGTATTACTTTACTACGAAAAGCTATAATACGGGCTTTCTGATGTCTAAAATTAGATTTGTATCACAGGGCAGAAGAACTTTTGCCACTTTACAAAGTACCAGTTCACTTAGCTTATAAAGGCCATTTATTGCCACGACTTAAGTACACAGATAGACGATTCAAGACCTGTGCTGTCAGCAAAAGCGAAAGTGAAGCGACAGCAGATCCATCTAGCAGCAGTTTCTGACGCTCTTGGACGCAAGTGCGATGAAGGTTCATGAGACCAGTAAGTTAAACAGATTTTATCTTTCATGAATGTCTGGTTACCATGACAAAGAGCAAGTAGGGAAAGTTTCATATCAGCGCACACTCCGCTGCAGAGTGAAAATCTCATTCTGGAAACATCCCCCAGGCTGTGGCTAAGCCATGTCTCCGCAGTATCCTTTCTTTCAGGAGTGCTAGTTCTGCAAGGTTCGCAGGAGAGCTTCTGTAAAGTTTGGAAGGTAGGAGACGGATACTGGCAGAAGTAAAGCTGTGAGTACCGAGCGTGAGTCGTGCTTCGGTAGCGCAGATGGTAGAGCACTTGCCCGCGAAAGGCAAAGATCCCGAGTTCGAGTCTCGGTCGGGCACACAGTTTTAATCTGCCAGGAAGTTTCATATCAGCGCACACTCCGCTGCAGAGTGAAAATCTCATTCAGCAAGTAAGGTGTTTCCATAAGCCAGTGGAGTGACCAGTGAAGTGTTGGTGGGGGGATGCGAGTACAAGTTTTGGTGTCTGTGAAAACGGGGTTTCACTTCTACAGAATGGTGGTTTGATGCAAACGTACAGGCGACATTGAAAACAGCAACACACTCTGACGTGACGAAAGTCTTGGGATAACGATATGCACGTAGACAGACGTCCATAGTATCGCTTACATGAGGCATAAAAGGGCAGTGCAAGAGCGGAGCTGTCGTTTGTACTCAGATGATACGCGCGGAATGGTTTCCGACGTGATCATGGCCTTAAGGTGGGAATTAACAGACTTTAAACCATGAACGGTAGTTGGAGCCAGTCGCACGGGTTATTCCATTTAGGAAATCGATAGGGAATTCAATATTGTGAGATCCACAGTGTCAAGAGTGTGCTGAGAATATAAAATTTCAACCATTATATCCCAACAAGGACAACGCAGTGGCCAACCATCTCCTCTTCCTGACCGAGAGTACCGGCGTTTTCGTACAGTCGTCAGTGCTAACTCACAAGCAACAGTGCGTGAAATAACCGCAGAAATCAATGTGGGACGTGTAACGAACGTATCTGCTAGCACAGTGTGGCGAAATTTGGCGTTATTGGGTTATAGTAGCAGACGATGGACGCGATGCCTTTGCTAACAACACATCACCTGCAGCGCCTCTCCTTGGCTCTCGTGGACCCTATACGACTGGAAAAACTTTTTCCTCTTCAGATGAGTCCCGATATCAATTGGTAAGAGCTGATGCTAGGGGTCGACTGTGGCGCAGACCTCACCAAGCCACTGACGCAGGATGTCAACGACGCACTGTGCAAGCTTGTGGCGGCTCCATAATTGTGGGGAGGTGTGTTTACGTGGAATGGGTTCGCTCCTCTACTACTTGGAGACCAACTGCAGCAATTGTGGACGTCATGTTCTAAAACAACGGTGGATTTGAAACTTCCTGGCAGATTAAAACTGTGTGCCCGACCGAGACTCGAACTCGGGAGGTACTGGCGAAGTACTGGCAGAAGTAAAGCTGTGAGTACCGGGCGTGAGTCGTGCTTCGGTAGCTCAGATGGTAGAGCACTTGCCCGTGAAAGGCAAAGGTCCCGAGTTCGAGTCTAGGTCGGGCACACAGTTTTAATCTGCCAAGTTTCATATCAGCGCACACTCCGCTGCAGAGTGAAAATCTCATTCTGGAACGGTGGAGTTTATGGATGACAGCGCACCGCGTCAGCGAGGCAAAATTGTGCGTGATTGATCTGAACAACATTCTGGACAATCCGAGAGAATGATTTGGGCATCCAAATCTTACGACATGAATCTCATCGAACATTTATGCAACGTAATCGAGACGTTAGTTCATGCACAAAATCCTGCACCAGCGACACTTTCGCAATTATAGGCGTTAATAGAGGCAGCGTAGCTCAGTATTTCTGCAGGCGGCTTCCAAAGACTAACTGAGTCTGTGCAAAGTCACGTTCCTGCATTATATCGGGCAAAAGGAGGTCCGACACGATACTGTGAGATTTCCAGGACTCAGTGTATTGGTCCCTTTCAGAGTAGGAACTGAGCTGTCAAACTACACACCGTGCTGGACAGCAACGACACGATGAGGAAACTACACTACGTGAAATTTACTTCAACGCCCAGGGCAGGTAACCGGAACGTTAACGGCAAGGCAGAAGATTCAGCTGGTCCACTTCAATTCAAATAACTAAATACAGTGACACTCCGCCGGAGTGTGGCTAGAGTTTTCAAACTTGAAAACCACGTTGTTGCTCGCGGGAATATCCCAACAGCCGACAAAGAACTCCAAACGACACAATGTGAACAGTCTTGACTTGCTGGTAGGTTAAATCAAAACACAACTTTCGTGTCCAAGGTCGGTGAGCCACGGACCTCGTAGCAATGGGAACAGTGCCACACTGTCCGACACAGCGTAGAGACCGCCAGCGGGTTCCTCATGTTAGTGCCAGTTCTTATTTTAAATCTTGTTTTTAGCGTCCTGCCACCTCGTTATGTGAATTTTCAGTTACTGGTGTCACTGAACTGCTGCCTTGCCTGCCCGTGAACGGCAGCAGCAGCGCTTATGGATACAGGCCCTGCCGTAATATCTTTCCTGGATTGCTATTACTTGCCGGTCGTCGTGTGTCCACCAGTGAGTTGCAACATGCCAGCAGTTAGTTCGGACCTGGCAGCGTTTGAATTGACACGCAGCGCAAGTTCAGTCGGGGCGCGGCAGTAGCGAGGTCCGGACCGCCATGGCTCGCCCGACGCTTGCCGACACACATGATTGGAGTGTCGACGACTTTGGTTGGTCGTCGGTCTGTCGTCTTGCCGGACGACGTACATTTGTTCGGCGATCGCTTATGGGTTGGCTGTGGGTTCCGACTCGTGATTCGTCCCTGTTAATGTACAGGCACCGCCGTTAGCAATATCTAGTTCTTCGGGCAAGTGTTCGTGAAACTGTGTGTAGTTTGTGTGATTTTGTCTGACAAGTTATTTTAAATGTTGTTGAGTCGGTCGGTTGACGTGGAGCAGTGAGGAATTGTTGGTGGTTCGTAGTTTGACCGGGACCCTATGGCGGTCTCTACGCTGTGTCGGAGAGTATGGCACTGTTCCCATTGCTACGACGTCCGTGGCTCACCGACCTTGGACACGAAAGTTGTATTTTGATTTAACCCACCAGCAAGTCAAGACTGTTCACATTGTGTCGTTTGGAGTTCGTTGTCGGCTGTTGGGATATTCCCGCAAGCAACAATGTGGTTTTCAAGTTGGAAAACTCTAGTCACCCTCCGGCGAAGTGTCACTGTATTTAGTTATTCGAATTGAAGTGGACCAGCTGAATCTTCTGCCTTGCCGTTAACGTTCCGGTTACCTGCCCTGGGCGTTGACGTAAATTTCAGGTAGTGTAGTTTCCTCATCCTGTCGTTGCTGTCCAGCACGGTGTGTAGTTTTACAGCTCTGTGTATGATTGGTTGTGGGTGCCAATATCTTCTTTCTTCCGTTGAAGTCCCTGTTGTGCCCTGGTCGGGTGAAGTGGAAGTTATCTTGTCGGTGGGTCCGCTGACTGTCGGTCTGTTGGGTTGTCGTCGGATAGTGAATGGTTGGCCCGACTGCCTGGTCTGACGTAAGCGAGCGTTAGTGTTTGAATTACAGGCCGACCCTCGAACATCTGAGCGCCCTTGTGTATACTGCCCTATTTTTAAAATTTATTCTTGTTGTTGGTATTTGTATGGCTTTTAGCCGGTTTTGTCCTTTAAATTAGAGTCGTTTTACTCTTAAGGTCTTCAGCCTAGTTTACTGTTTCACGTAAGCCCTTCTCCATTAAAAAAAAAATAGCCGATTTGAATTTAACTTGTTTTCTTCAACCTACTGAATTTTTACGGCTTCGGCCTTCAGCCGATTTGAGTTGCAGTTGTTTGTTCTTAAGGCCTTCAGCCTAAATTAAAGAACTGTTTCACGTAAGGACTTTGGTATTTAAAAAAAATTATGTTTTGGAGTTTTAAGTGTTCGGCCTTCAGCCGATTTGAATTTAACTTGTTTACTTCAGCCAAACTAAAGAGCTATTTTAAGATAAGGGCCGGGCGGGATTAGTCGAGCGGTCTAGGGCGCAGCAGTCATGGACTGTGCGGCTGGTCCCGGCGGAGGTTTGAGTCCTCCCTCGGGCATGGGTGTGTGCGTTTGTCCATAGGATAATTTAGGTTAAGTAGTGTGTAAGCTTAGGGACCGATGACCTTAGCAATTAAGTCCCATAAGATTTCACACACAATTGAATTGAATTTGAGATAAGGCTTGCCTTTTAAATTTCTGATTATGCTTGTGTTTTAAGTTAGTGGCCTTCAGCCGTTTTTAAATTAAAGTGGCTTTCAGCCGGTAATTAAGTCCCAAAGATTAACGCTGTGTATTTAAAAAAAATTTTTTGGACTCTAGTAATGTTTTATCAAATAATAAAGTTATATGATCGAGTGTAACTGACAGCCCCTTATTTTCGCCCCTTTCCACAATTTATTCTATCTATCCTATCCTGCGGGTTAAGCAGGGCATTTCAAGAACATTATATTGGTAACGCCACGTAGCGCTCTTTATGAAAATCACTGGCTGTGCTGTGTGTACTCTGTGGCTGGTTAGCATTGTTGTAATATTAGCTATTGTAGTGTTGGGCAGTTAGATGTTAACAGCGGTGAGCAGCCAGCAGTGGTGGATGTGGGGAGAGGGATGGCGGAGTTTTGAGAGCGGACGATTTGGACGCGTGTCCATCAGAAAGAGTAAATTTGTAATACCGGATATCATGAACTGATATATATATATATATATATATATATATATATATATATATATATATATATATAATGACTTTTGAACAATATTAAGGTAAATACATTGTTTGTTCTTTATCAAAATCTTTCATTTGCTAACTATGTCTATCAGTAGTTAGTGCCTTCAGTAGTTAGAATCTTTTATTTAGCTGGCAGTAGTGGCGCTCGCTGTATTGCCGTAGTTCGAGTAACGAAGATTTTGTGAGGTAAGTGATACGTGAAAGGTATAGGTTAATGTTAGTTACGGCCATTCTTTTGTAGGGATTATTAAAAGTCAGATTGCGTTGGGTTAAAAAATATTGTGTGTCAGTTTAGTGTTGATCAGAATAAGTATAGAGCGAAATGTCTGAGTACGTTCAGTTCTGCTCAGCTGTTTGAAAATCAAATAATGTAAGAGGTTTATCAGCACAGTAATTCATAAATTTTTCTATGGGGACGTTTCAGAATCAAAGCGGCAGAACTGTTCGCAGATTTTTTTTATTTGCATCATTGTCAGAAGCTGTCGACAGCCACGTCTATGAAGACGGGGCCACGTTGGGTAGTGGTGAGTGCTGCGCCTTGGAGCGGCTGCCGCTGCATCCGGCGCAGTCTCGGATGGCGGCGCGGCGCCTTTGGACGTCCGTTGCCCCTGATTACGCGGGGCAGAGCCTCTAAAGACATGAAAGGCGCCGCCGCCCGCCCCCTCCTCTATAAACCGCGCGGGATGGGCCGGGGGCTCCGCATAGCGGGTTGACCCCAGGCATGCCTCTTTCATCAAGACGACCCTGCCCTGGTTCTCCACGAGCCACCGTGTCGCGCAGAGACGGAGAGAAATCTTGGCCGAGTGACTGCCTAGAGGTGCCATTCTCGGAAGCCCCAGAGACCTTCTGTCAGTCCGGCTATTTGTTACTCTGCCTACGATTACAGAATAGGGGAAAGCGCCCTATTATCGGGTACCGTTCTTAAATTTATGATTACCAGTAAATTAGTAGTTGACAGATTATGGAAAATGTCTTATACTATTAATAGGGAATAAGAACTTGGGGATAATTCTGGACCACCACATAGACTGGACTGAACACACTACTTGAGTCTGCAAGAAAGTTTCTGATCCCTTCATTGTCTACAGAAATATAAAAAAAAGTATTAGCGTTCGAGTTTAATAAGAAACTCGTAGAATCTCTAACACTCCATATTCTCAACTATGGCGATGGTATTCTTCAAGGACTTTCGTACGATAACTCTCGCAGGCTTGAACTGGCGATGAATCCTTGCGTCCGATATACAGGGTGTTACAAAAAGGTACGGCCAAACTTTCAGGAAACATTCCTCACACACAAAGACAGAAAATATGTTATGTGGACATGTGTCCATAAACGCTTACTTTCCATGTTAGAGCTCATTTTATTACTTCTCTTCAAATCACATTAATCATGGAATGGGAACACACAGCAACAGAACGTACCAGCGTGACTTCAAACACTTTGTTACAGGAAATGTTCAAAATGTCCTCCGTTAGCGAGGATACATGCATCCACCCTCCGTCGCATGGAATCCCTGCTGCGCTGATGCAGCCCTGGAGAATGGCGTATTGTATCACAGCCGTCCACAATACGAGCACAAGGAGTCTCTACTTTTGGTACCGGGGTTGAGCAGACAAGAGCTTTCAAATGCCCCCATAAATGAAAGTCGAGAGGGTTGAGGTCAGGAGAGCGTGCAGGCCATGGAATGGGTCCGCCTCTACCAATCCATCGGTCACCGAATCTGTTGTTGAGAATCGTACGAACACTTCGACTGAAATGTGCTGGAGCTCCATCGTGCATGAACCACATGTTGTGTCGTGCTTGTAAAGGCACATGTTCTAGCCGCACAGGTAGAGTATACCGTATGAAATCATGATAACGTGCTCCACTGAGCGTAGGTGGAAGAACATGGGAGCCAATCAAGACATCACTAACAATGCCTGAACAAACGTTTACAGAAAATCTGTGTTGATGACGTGATTGCACAATTTCGTGCGGATTCTCGTCAGCCCACACATGTTGATTGTGAAAATTTACAATTTGATCACGTTGGAATGAAGCCTCATCCGTAAAGAGAACATTTGCAGTGAAATGAGGATTGACACATTGTTGGATGAACCATTCGCAGAAGTGTACCCGTGGAGGCCAATCAGCTGCTGATAGTGCCTGCACACGCTGTACATGGTACGGAAACAACTGGTTCTCCCGTAGTACTCTCCATACAGTGACGTGGTCAACGTTACCTTGTACAGCAGCAACGTCTCTGACGCTGACATTAGGGTTATCGTCAACTGCACGAAGAATTGCCTCGTCCATTGCAGGTGTCCTCGTCGTTCTAAGTCTTCCCCAGTCGCGAGTCATAGGCTGGAATGTTCCGTGCTCCTGAAGACGCCGATCAATTGCTTCTAACGTCTTCCTGTCGGGACACCTTCGTTCTGGAAATCTGTCTCGATACAAACGTACCGCGCCACGGCTATTGCCCCGTGCTAATCCATACATCAAATGGTGATCTGCCAACTCCGCATTTGTAAACATTGCACTGACTGCAAAACCACGTTCGTGATGAACACTAATCTCTTGATGCTACGTACTGATGTGCTTGATGCTAGTACTGTAGAGCAATGAGTCGCATGTCAACACAAGCACCGATGTCAACATTACCTTCCTTCAATTGGGCCAACTGGCGGTGAATCGAGGAAGTACAGTACATACTGACGAAACTAAAATGAGCTCTAACATGGAAATTAAGCGTTTCCGGACACATATCCACATAACCCTGTATTTGTGACGTTCGTTATTACGATCATATCACTCCAGCCTATGAACAATTATTGTGGCTACGTGCTGATAAATATGAAGACTACCATACTTTATGTTTACTCCATCGTCTCCTCAATTGTCAGATATCCTCTTACTTATCCTCAGCTTTTACTTTACTGTCTGAACAGCACAGCAGAAATACTCGTTCTCAACAAATTAAGATTCTCTCAGTACCACCACACAGCACCGTTATGTTTTCTAAATAGTTTTCCGTATCCAGCACCCGACTTTGGAACAATATTCCTCAAAATATCAGAGAGATTAAATCACTTCCTGGCTTCAAAAAGCAGCTAATGGCTCACCTTCTCTCGCAATAGCTATCTCTCCCACGTACTGGTCTGCAGTCCACACTCTTCAATCCCCCTCCCCCTACAACTTTTCCCTTCTCTTCGCTTACAGAGTTGTTTACTTAAATCAAGTCCCCTACTAACAGCCACTATTATTGTCATTCCAATTTTCTTGTTCTTCATCCTTTCTATTTCTGACAGTACTAAACATGATTTAAGTTTTTCTAAACTAGTCTGTATTATTTTTAATGCGCTTTGTTTTATTATTACTGTTATTATTGCCATTTATCCTTACTTTCGTTGTTGTGAACTATTATTGTTATTATTATTATTATCATCGTAAATTCCCCATTAAGGAGAGCGTTAAAACACAATCAATATTCACAATGACAATATGGCACATAAATTGGTACATTTCAAATTCATGGCACCTTTTTCTATCTCTTTCTTTTCTTTTCCCAAAAACCTCTCATACATTCACTGTGTTTCTTCTTCCTCTCTTCTGTCCACTTCTTTCCTGATTTCTTCTCTTTTGGTGTTTCTTCGAATTTCTGTTTGTTGATTTTTTTCTCTGTATTTTCCTCTGTTTGATATTTCTTCTGTGGAGATGTTTAGATTTTTGAGGTCTTCCATGCTTTCCTTTACCCAGTTAGTTTTCACCTTATTCGTCACGACTATGTTAAAAATCTTCTAGGTCAGCCTATTTTCATTCATCCTATGAATGTGCCCATAGAATTTTCCCTTCTTCTTCTGATATTGTCTGTTATTGTCTCTGCCTGTTTGTACAATTCCTTTGTTGGTCTCTTTATCCAGATCCCCTGTCTCTGAACTGGCCCATAGATCTTTCTCAGAATTTTCCTCTCTTGCTTTTCCATTTACTTGATTTTAGTTCTTCCTCTGATTACTGTTGTTTCTGAGGCATACAAGGCCTCAGGTAAGACTACTGTTTTGTAATGTCTTAATTTGGCATTGACGGAAATATTTATTTTATTGTAATGGTTACATGTAAGTCTGTATGCTTTTTGTAGTTTTGTAACCCTTTCTTCACTGGCTGTTGAATTCAGTCCGGTTTTCTGTATAATCTCTCCCAGGTATTTGAAACTTTCTATTTGTGTTATCTTTCCGTACTTTGTTATCAATGGGCTTCTGTCTATAGACTTTGTGTCCACGTACTGGGTTTTTTCATATGATATTTGTAGTCCTGTTCTGGCTGCGATTCCATGCAATATCTCTAGGGCTTCTCTGGCTTCTTTTCTGTCATTTGTAATGATGGCTATATCGTTGGCAAAGGCCAGATATATTATGTTGACGGTTCTATTTTTCTCTCTCCCCATCTTTACCCCATTGACTCCTTTGTCCCACATCCTGATTATTTTCTCTAAAACAGCGTTAAATAAAATGGGTGACAGGCCATCTCCCTGTCTCACTCCTGTCTTGATTACGAAAGATTCTGAGATCTCGCCCATGAACTTCACTGTTGATTTTGTATTTGTTAATATTTCCTGAGTTAGTTTTCTGGTCTTATTGTCTACCTTCATTTCTTCTAGTGTGTTAAAAAGTGTTTCTCTGTATATGGAATCGTAAGCCTTCTTGAAATCAACAAATGTTACTGTGGTGATTCTGGACTTTCTCGTTGTTAATAATGTTCTCAGACACCAGATCTGCTCACTGTATGATCTTCCCTTCCTGAACCCTCCTTGGTATTCTCCGATCTGTGGATCTATCTGAGGTTCTAGGCGATTTAACAGAGCTTTTGATAGAATTTTGTATGCCACTGGCAGTAACGAAATTCCTCTATAGATATTAGGGTCTGTTTTATATCCTTTCTTGTGGAAGGGGTGTATTAGGGCTGACTTCCATTCTTCTGGTATCTTTTCTGTTTCCCAGATGTTTTTGATTATACTATGAATTTTGGGTGTAATGTTTTCATGGTCTAATCTCCAGATTTCTGCAATCAGTCCATCTTCACCTGGTGCTCTGTTATTTTTCAATGATTTTATTATTTTCACGATTTCTTCATATGTTGGGGGTTCGGAGTCCTGGTTGGGTTCTGGTTTTGTAAACTGTAATCTCTGTTTTGGTTTATCACAATTAAGTAACGGGTCAAAGTATCTGGTTAATATTTCACAGTTTTTCTTCAGATTTGTCTCCAGTGTTCCATCTTGTCTTTTGAAGCATAAGCTTGGTGGCTGGTATCCTGTCATATTTTCTCGGAATACTCTGTAAAAATTTCGTTTGTTGTTTCTGGTGAAGTCTTCTTCTATCTCCTTCAACTTGCTGTTGTCGTAACCTCTTTTTTCTCTTCGGATTATTTTTTAAGTGTTTTTCTGTATCCTGTTGAAGTCCTCCCATTTTTCTTGTGTTTTATGGCTGTTAAATTTTTTCCAGGCTTTTATTCTGTCTCCTATGGCCCTGTAGCATGTCATGTTCCACCATCTGTGTTTCCTTTCTCTCGGTGGCTGCCCCAATTTTATCAGTTCTTTTATTTTTTCTGACAGTTCTGTCCAGTTGTTGCTGTAGTGTTGGCAGAAGAGCCAACACTGTGGGGCAAGAGGAGGCCGAAATGCACGCGACAACTCACGCAGGTTTGCTTAGGTCTGAAACAGGACACGTAATTAATGCTATAAAGAAAAGTACGTAGCTGCTGGAATACTTAACTTTAATCCATCATTTGTATACAGCATTCTTGATGATACAAGTGAGACTCTCTCTAGAAATGGTTAATGGCGCCTTGCTAGGTCGTAGCCATGGACTTAGCTGAAGGCTATTCTAACTATCTCTCGGCAAATGAGAGAAAGGCTTCGTCAGTGTAGTCGCTAGCAAAGTCGTCCGTACAACTGGGGCCGAGTGCTAGTACGTTTCTCTAGACCTGCCGTGTGGTGGCGCTCGGTCTGCAATTCCTGACAGTGGCGACACGCGGGTCCGACATGTACTAATGGACCACGGCCGATTTAAAGCTACCACCTAGCAAGTGTGGTGTCTGGCGGTCACACCACATTCCTCCCCCGCAAATCGGCGAACGGTCGTGTTATAAGGCTTCCGCCGGCCGTGGGGAGGGCCCCATGTTGACGTATGCGATGAGGTGGGGAGCCTAACAACAGGCGAGGCTGTGCCACCCGCACCCGGCCATTCGGTCCGAGGGGAGCTAGGAAACGCCTGAAAACCTAGTCCAGGGTGCACGTCAACATGCGGTGTATGCGCCCGTAATGAGACAGGAGGGGCCGAAGGGTCGACCTCCATTGCGTCGGGGTATCCGACGCGCGATGACGCCATGTGGTCCGGAGCGGGCAAGAGTTCCATGGCGGAGGACAGCTGGTCACGGAAAGCGATCGGCGGCGCGTGACCCAGGGAGGCGCTTGGCGGCTGCAGCGAAGCGTCCACTGCGGGCGGCGCCGGCGGCGGCTGCGGCGGCGGCGCGACGCCATGGGGCAAAATGGAAGGCATCGTCGGTAACACCTGGGGATGAGGCGAGCCAGTAGATGGGTCCCCAGGGCGCTGACCGGACGGCACCGTCGCTGAAAGCAGACGGGGAGCGGCAGAACCCGTGCGACGACAGAGGCGCAGCTGCTTGAGATGCCGACGCACCTCACCAGAGGCCCCCAAAACCAAATACATCGCGCGGCCGAGGCAGCGAAGAACGTGCCCTGCGAGCCAACGCCGAGAACCGCGATAGTTGCGATAGAATACAACGTCGCCTGGAGCAAAAGCAGGAGTCTGCCGCTGCACAGGAACCCGATGCGGCGGATGCAGCAAAGACATCAAGGTTCGATGAGGACGACCATGGAGCAACTCAGCTGGCGAGCGACCATCTCGGGGCTGAGAGCGATACGAGGACAAAAAGAGCAACAACGCGTCCTCCCGTGAATGCGACTCTTTCAACTTCAACATCTGTGACTTGAAAGTCCGGACCAATCGTTCAGCGGCACCGTTTGACTGAGGCGAAAATGGCGCGGATGTCAGATGTTGAATACCATTGGCCTTGCAGAATGACTGAAATTCTGCGGACATGAATTGTGGGCCATTGTCGGGAACAAGAGTATGTGGAAGACCTTCAATGCAAAAGATAGCAGACAACGCTTGGATTGTGGCAGATGACGTCGTGGAAGACATCCGGACAACAAAAGGAAAATTACTGAAGGAATCTACCACAACCAACCATCGAGCATTCCAGAATGGACCAGCAAAATCTATGTGTAAGCGTTGCCAAGGGGAAGTGGCTTTCGGCCATGCAAAGAATTTCCGCGGCGGTGCGGATTGTTGTTCGGCACACGCCATGCAAGAAGAGCACATATTCGTAATCGCAGCATCGATTCCGAACCAAGTACAGTGCTGACGAGCAAGTTGTTTCGTTCGCACTATACCCCAATGTCCTTGGTGGAGAAGCTTTAAGACAGAGGACTGTAACGAACGTGGGCCCGCGACCCTAGACTGATCATTATCAGAACGCAACAACAAAACACCACGTCGAACAAAAAGTCGCTCCTTGTGAGCAAAAAATCGGCGAACCAACGGATCCGCGATCCGTGACTTTGACAAGGGCCATTGCGTAGCAACAAAACGCAAAACGGTAGCAAGGACACTGTCGGCATCTGTGGCTGTAGCTACCCGACGAAAATCAATCGGAAACGATTCGACCACATCATCAGTTTCCGCATCAATGAACATACAAGCAAGTTCGGAAGAATCGAATGCTTTATCCTCGGCAACAGGCAAACGGGACAACGCATCGGCGTTTCCGTGCTTAGCAGTGGACCGATACAAGATATCGTAGCCGTACTGCGAGAGGAAAAGAGACCAGCGAATGAATTTCGGCGCTGTACGTGGAGGTACAGGCTTGGTCGGATGAAAAAGCGATGTCAAAGGTTTGTGGTCTGTGATTATGGTAAAGTGACGACCATACAAGAAATCATGAAACTTTGTAACACCAAACACGAGAGCCAAAGCTTCTTTCTCTATCTGGGAATAATTTCTTTGCGCAGACGACAGCAATTTGGACGCAAAGGCAATAGGGCGATCATGCGAACCATCTTTGTGCGCAAGCACAGCACCGATCCCGAAATCCGATGCATCTACCATCAACAAAAGGGGTTTCTGGGGATCGAATGGCGTATGCAACAGCATGTTGTGGCTGCGGTAGCGATGAAGCGGCGGCTGCCGCATCGGTTTGCAGTGCACGCTGACCCTGGACGAGCCGTCCAAGGGCATCCAATAAGGCCTGCGTCTGCTGATTCTGCAAGCGATAAAATTCGGACAGTACATCTGGAGATTGTGGCGAAGCCATGACACAAGTAATTGAAGCAAGTAGAAAGAACACTTTTACACTCGTCGCCAATGTAGTGTTG